>NC_133368.1:23594484-23625027 GCF_049309525.1 Garra rufa | reverse complement strand
CAAAAACAACACTGAACAGCTGTAACTGTCATTTCAAACATGTCGGTCTAGGATTTACACTTGAGGCGGGTCTTGCGGGGGAGGAATGGATCAAGAGATTCCAGTCATTCCCTCTGGCTTTGGGGCAACATTTGAAAGCTCGACTCCCCCCTGAAGCCCACTTCCAATTGCCCAAGAGAATTCGGCTGTTGTGGTCTGTCTGTCACCATGGCTCCAAGCTTGAGTTTGACTCTGCGCCTGCATCCAGCGTGAAATCTGTTCATTCAGCACAGTCTGACTCCAGTGTCTCGCAGTCAGAGTTTCTAGCGGATGGGAAGTGCTCTGAAATCCAAGTGCTGTCTGCTGAAAAGGCAAGTGGTGTTTATTAGATGAAGCTGAAATGACACTGAATATGTAATAAAACATGACTAAGAACTACTTATGCAAGTACATAGGCAACAGATCTAACTGTGAATCATTAATGTAGTAACAGTATTGTACTATTGTACACTAATGTAGTTACACTATAAATGGTCAAGGTTTAAGTAAACATGCCTGCTTCATCTGATTATCTTTCACCACCAAAAAGGCACCAAAACACCATTGTATTACCATTGTTTTCCTGCAGAGGTCACGTGTGAGAAACAATCTTATCCTTCTTTTTCTACCACCTACTGGTTGTATGAAGTATTACACACATTCACTTACAAACTTGTAAGGGTGTATGTATGTGTGCTGAACATAAAATCACCACAAAAGCCCTTATTTATAAACCCATCACCATGTAATTATAGTATTTAATTAAATGACTAACTATAGTAGCCTACAATAACCTATTTTGTATTTAATAAGCTATTTAAATCCATTTCAATTGTATAGATTTTGTTTAGATGAAAGTTTAGAACGCAGTCCTGTTTAGAAACATTCAGGATACGGTTGTTTGTCTAAATTCAGTAAGAAACACGGAGTTACTGTTGTTCTGTTGTGTCCTGTTGTCGGTGTGTGTAACTACCTGTTAACATTTTGCCATCTAGTGGCCATAAATAAAAAGTGCAGAACACCTCCTACTCATATCAAGATTGAAGTCATAGAAAGCGTTAATTCTGTTGTTGTAATAGAACGGGGGCTAGTTGTCACACGTTTCCTAAGGTAGGTTTCGTTTCTGTATCCACATTTCATAAGCTAAACATGTTTTTGCTTCATCATACATGTGCAACAGATTAAACGACATTCAGTGTGGCTTTCCAGATGTTTATTAACATTTAGACTGTACAACTTGTGTCATTGAGTTAGTTATATATTTGTTGTGACATACACATCAGTGTAGCCTACTAGACTGTCTCATGAAAATAGCACTAAGTGGTGAATAGCACAATAGACAGTTGAGGTCAAAAGTTTACATACACTTTGCAGAATACTTTTTTTTTTTTACCAAAATAAGAGGGATCATACAAAATACATGTTATTTTTAATTAGTACTGACCTGAATAAGATATTTCACATTAAAGACCTTTATCCATAAGAGAAAGCAATAGTTGAATTTATAAAGCAAATTACCTTGTTCAAAAGTTTACATACACATGATTCTTAATACTATGTTGTTACTTAAATGATCCATAGCTGTTTTTATTTTGTTTCTTTTTTTGATAGTGGTAGTTGTTCATGAGTCCTTTGTTTGTAAGTTAAACAGTTAAAACTGCCCACTTTTCTTCAGAAAAGTCCCTCAGGTCCAACAAATTCTTTGTTTTTTCAGCATTTTTGTGTATCTGAACCCTCTCCAACAATGACTGTATGATTTTGAGATCCATCTTGAGATCAGGACAACCGAGGGACTCATATGCAACTATTACAGAAGGTTCAAATGCTCACTGATGCTCCAGAAGGAAAAACAATGCCTTTAGAACCAGGGGTTTAAATTTTTTTAATTGAATGAATCTTATTTAGCCTACATATATTTTTTTCATTTAGTACTGCTCTTCAGAACCTACAGAAGATAAGATTAACCCTCTGGTGCTCTTCGGTCACTTCTGACCGAAAAATTTTCTGTTTTGAATTTTTAAAAATCACTGCTTAATCGGAATGATATGAAACTCAGTGACTTTTATGCCATTTGGAATGTCAACACAAAAAAAAATTGAGGGCATGATTCAAGCAGGCTAAGTGGTCGTAAAAAAAATAGTCACACTTGTGCTCTTCGGTCTAAAATGACCGACCATAGGAAATGAATGGGAAATCGACAAAAATACAAATATTCAGAGAATTTTTGTGTGTACAATCTACAAATCCTCCACAATGCTGAAAAAAAGTACACAGCAGTGAAGGGGTGACACTCTAAAACACACCCATTCATAAACACACCCATTCACACACACACGCACACACACACACACATTAATATACACACCTCTATTCGGTCACTTTTGACCAAAACATTTTCGGTTTAGAATTTTTCAAAAAATCACAGCTTCATCAGAACAGTACCAAATTCATTGACTTTTATGGCATTTGGAATGTGAACACACATAAAAAATTAGGGCACGATTAAAAAAAACTAATAATAAAATAAAAACTTGTGCTCTTCGGTCTAAAATGACCGACCATTGGAAATGAATGGGAAATTGACAAAAATACAAATATTCAGAGAATTTTTGTGTGTACAATCTACAAATCCTCCACAATGCTGAAAAAAGTACACAGCAGTGAAGGGGTGACACTCTAAAACACACCCATTCACAGACACACACACACACACACACACACACACACACACACACACACAAACACACTAATATACTCACCTCTATTCGGTCACTTTTGACCAAAACATTTTCGGTTTTGAATTTTTTTTAAAAATCACAGCTTCATGAGAACGCTACCAAATTCAGTGACTTTTATGGACACACATAAAAAATGAGGGCACGATTCCAAAAAAAAAAAAAAAACTTGTGCTCT
This sequence comes from Garra rufa, assembly GCF_049309525.1. NCBI lineage: Eukaryota > Metazoa > Chordata > Actinopteri > Cypriniformes > Cyprinidae > Garra > Garra rufa. Next base: position 23,622,096 of record NC_133368.1, on the reverse strand, counting down.
TTGGTCAAAAATGACCGACATCAGGAAATGAATGGGAAATCGACAAAAATGTACAGAATTTTTCTGTCTCTTTCTCACACATCCACACACACATGCACAAATGAACTGAAACACAGCAAATTGAGAAGATGTAAAATAAAATAAAAATATATGTATAAAAAAATTACATATTCAGAGTGCAAAAGACACACACTCTCTTGCATATACAAAAAATTAACACTTCAAATCCTATTTATAACAAAAAACTATCCCAAACTGGATAAGAAATAGTCTTTGAGATTGTTTAAATGTATGCTCAACTATTCCACCTAATAAAAAGGCTGAATCAATTGTCTAAAAACAACTAGGCAATTCACAAGCTGCTTTGTAAAGAACTATACAGGCATCAAGTTACACCTGCCATTACAGATGTTTTTCTCGTTTTTTACCAACAGATGGCGCTAATCTGCCTTCAAAAATTAGTGTTGAATGGCTGAGTCTCTATTTCAACCTGAAATACTGCATTCATTAAAAAAAAATTAAAAAAAAAATTAAAATAAAATTTTTTATTATTCTCAATGGCAAAAAATGGATATTAATTACAGCATAAATATTCATTATTACCACAAAACCCTCTCAAAATGCAAAAGAAAAAAGAAAAAATATTATTAAACAAAAATGAATTGGAATGGTTTTACTGAAAAAATTACAGGATGCGTTACAGGTGTCCGGTCACTTCTGACCGCGAAGAGCACACGTGTGACTGCTAAACGAAGAGCACCAGAGGGTTAATGCGTTGTGTTTGAACCTTCTGTAATAGTTGCATATGAGTCCCTCAGTTGTCCTCAGTGTGAAAAAGATGGATCTCAAAATCATATAGTCATTGTTGGAAAGGGTTCAAATACACAAAAATGCTGAAAAACCAAATAATTTTTCTGTGGAACAGTGGGCAATAACATGGTATTAGGTATGTGTATGTATTAAGTGTATGTATACTTTTGAACAGGGTCATTTTATGAATTCAACTTTTATTTTATCTTGTGGACTCTATGTAAAAGTCTTTTATGTGAAATATCTTATTTGGTCAGTACTAAATAAAAAAAAACTAGCATGCAATTTGTATGATCCCTCTTATTTTGGTAAAACAATTAACATTTTGCAGATTCAGCAAGGTGTATGTAAACTTTTGACCTCAAATGTAGTACACAATTAAAAAACTGTAGACAATTAGACAAGTAATCAAGTAACGTTTTCTTAAGAGGTTTTATTTTTGTACAACCTTTAGGTCAAGCCATATTTCACATGTTCTACAGAAATATAGATCAGTATTACTATTGAAATAAATGTACATTCAGAACCTCTCGTCTATGTGCCAGACATTAGAAACGTGTATTTGCTTGTGCATGCGTGTGCTTGTGTGTGTCAGTGTGTGTTTGTGCAGCATTTCGTAGGTACGTGGTGGTTTTTCATGCAAAGCGTAGCAGTGAGTATTGCTTAAGACTAAACTACAGCATAAGTACAGACTTCAGGCCTGAGCCAACTAAAACAGAGTCCAGCTGTTAGTTTGTCTTTGGAATATAGACTGATTTGTACAATCGTCACGACCTAAACTAAGCAAATGGAACAGTTTAACCCATTGTGTGACTCTGATGATCTTTATAGTAATGACAAGCAACTACAGCCACTGAAGTCTATGAACAGGCAGCGCTGTTCTCCTAGGTGTCAGCTGGTGATATATTACAGCCTAACACATGCTTAGATTTACAAAACTAGCACAATATGCCCAATGGAAATGAATGAATAAAGCAACTGACTCATAACAAACAACCTGCCTTATCAGGCAGTTGTGACCTGACATCTGAATATTATAAGTACTCAATACCAAATTTTGTAAACATAATACAGCATTAATTCGGCACATTGAAATATCAGTTACCATGGGCAGTCTACACACACATATACAGTCTAGTCAGTACAGTTTATATAGGATTATGGAACACTGAGTTTGAAAAAATATTCAAGTTACAACACAAGGACGTCCATTGATATGCAAATGGAATGATGCTATTGCATTACGGCACAAACACGCCAATGGCATCACTTGAGTACAAATCAATAATAAATAATAATAACAATTTTTTCATGATGATTATAAGAACATAAATATGAAATGTTCTGCTTGAAAGTTTCCCTCTTCAGATGAGATCACACTGAGCAGTAGATAAAAGGCTTTGGGAGTCTGTGCTGCAGTTATTGGTTGACTCGTGATTGTCGTAATATTGGTGAGATACATACATCAGTAGGTGTGCAGTAGGTGAACTGTGAACCGATCACAGTCGTTTACATTCAGTTACATTTAAGCCCCAAGTATATGAGGCAAAAATAAGGTATGTATACAACTGAGAAAAATATGATTGCTGATGTTCAACAATAATGATGTAAAAGATGAAGCAGGAACCCTTTGTGCGACACTGCTTGTAAGACGGTAAAAACATCTTCCACTGAGGCTCATTTGCTTAAACACATCATATACTGTTTATCTGTAACAGGAATGAGCGTTAATGTACTTGGAATGCATTTTGGAACAAATCATTAGATTTAAAAAACATAGCTTTGTGCTTAGGAAGCTAGGCATATAAAATGTGTGAAAGAATAATTAAAGTTAATTCAAATTAATGTGCATTTTTATATTTGCTGATGTGTTAACCATACAAATAAAACAAATAAATGTTAAAATACACAACCGTTCACAATGATGGGGTAAGATTTTTTTTTAAAGTCTTGTACTCAACAAAGATTAATTTATTTGATCTAAGCTGCAGAAAAAAAGTACTAAAGTAAATTATTACCATTTTAAAGAACTGTTTACTGTTTAAAAATGTAATTAGGGGTTCAAACACGTAGCACTGAAACCCTATTGTAATTGTTAGAATGGCCAAGAATCAGCAATCTCCATGATAAACTTATCGTGCAGACCAAAAAAGTAAGTCGTAGAGACTGGAAATTTGGAGGGATGGTAGTAGCTTACTTACACTGCCAACAACGTCACTAAGGCTCACCCCAAATAGCCTGACAGGGGCGCTACATCAATCAAAAGTATGAAATTGCTCATAACTCCTAAACCGTCTGTCACAGGCTCAAGTGTCTTATGTCGTTAAAATCCTTCGCTCACGCCGGACAAAACACATGGCTCAAATTTGATCGTAAACCTGGCAATATTTTTTTTTTTGATAAACCTCTTTTCTCGAACTAGTCCTAGGTTTTTCACCCAATTGAAAACAAACCAGTGCAGGAAGATTCTCTGAAGAGTGAATATAAATTTTATCAAAAAAAGTTGAACTTTAGAATCCTGGTAACAAAGGGACTCCAAGACATTCGAAAGGGGCGGGCCACTTGTAGTAAAATGCCTATAACTCCTGAATGGAATTAGATCTCCTTACCAAACTCAGAACTGGTATGTACCAGCTCAATCTGAGGTCACAGGAAAATCTCAAAAAAACATGGCCACCATTGGCTGATGAAGTTTGAGCACCTATTAGACAAGATGGAGGCTGATCAGAACTTAACTTTGTGTCCCTGATTGACTGTTTGGCACAAAAGGTCTGTGAGAAATTTGAAAGAAATCAGCCAATGGGGGGGCGATATAGTATTTTAAAGGCTGTAAATTAATGTACATTACACCTTTTTTCGCCCATACCTACGCAATATTCATATCATGAATGATAGACTTCCTTTGCCTCTAGAACCACTGCTGTCAATCAAATTGTTTGTTAAATGGTTAAAAAACCTACTTTTGCAAACTAGTCCTAGGTTTTTGCTCAATCTGGGAAAAAAACACTGCAGTACAATTCTCCAGACTTTTTAGGTCAATAATTACCAAAAACTAAATTTAAATTCTACCCTTTGGGAAGCTGTAATGATTTACCCAAAATCCTATGAAGTAGGAAAACTCAAAACTTAATGAAACCTGGTGAGCACATGCGACAAGTGATACGTTTTAAGGAGATTGGACCACAGTCCAACAGTGCTAACAGTCATAAACATAAAAAACACATAATATTTATATGGTAAATTGCCTAGATTTGCCAAAATTGCTTTTTTAAATCATTGATTTAGGTGGTTACAGGCTTGCTAAATAATGTATTTTTTCATGTAAGCTTAAATGCCTTAAAGCGCTTGAATATTTTATTCCTGTGATGGCAAAGCTGAATTTTCAGCATCATCACTGCAGTCTTCAGTGTCACATGATCCTTTAGAAATCGTTTTAATATGCTGATTTGCTGCTTGAGAAACATTTGTTATTATCAGTGTTCAAAATTGTGTTTCTTTTTTTTTTTTTCAAAATGTCTCGATGAACAAAAAGGTTCAAAGAAATAAGCGTTTATTTGAAATAAAAATCTTTTGTAACATTATAAAAGTCTTAATCTTACTTTTAAATCAATTCTAAATGCATCCTTGCTAAATAAAAGTATTGTTTTTTTCTTACTGACCCCAAAACTGTTGAACAGCAGTGTAGATTTGTAGGTCACAAATGACAAGCATTTGGATTTATGCTTTAGTTTCTGTTTAGAAACAAATGAAAGGCGAAAAACTCATTATATTATAGATTAGTTTTGTTAAACAGTGCAGTAAGAAACTAAAATGTGCTTTGTTTTTCCAATGATTTGCTCTCCATTGTGAAATAAGCTGCCCTGCCTCACAAACCCTCCATAATACACCAATCATTCATTCTGTCTGCTGGAGCCCAAATCAATCATTTCTACATCAGACGATACTTCAGGCCATTCTAATCTCATTCTGTCTTGGCACAAAAGGAATATATGATAAATTCAATAGCAAGTGGCAAACAGACACAGCACTGGCTAAACATAGCGGATCATCACAAAGCAAAGGTCAAATTAATTGATTGCTTTAAAAAAAAGTAGATAGATTTAGGAATATGTCTGTAATTCAGTGTTTGTCTTTTTACCTGGTTGTGAAGCTAGAAATGGTTCAACGGTCAGGAAGCTCAATCTGCTATAACCTTTCAAAAACCCTTACATGCCTCATTTTGTGCTGGTTAGTTTCACTGTTGACTCATAAGGTCTCAATGTCTGTGACATATCACTGATGCATTATGACCTTTCCTGTTACTATTGAAGCTATTTTTCAATATCACTTTTCATATAATTATCGTACTGACCCTGAACTGAACTAAATGTCTTTAACATACAGTATAGTTGTGCCTAACTCAGAAAATCTCTGTGTGCTTTCTTCACTAAAATACACTGGAAACACTGCTGGTCTCTAGCTCTGAGAGGTTATATACAATATTATACACTAAAATATAAATGTACCATGTAATTAAATCATTTTGGGGGACAACAGGTGGGACGATGTGATGTAACAAAGATAATCTGACCTCTAAAACTGACCTGTAGTTGTCTGGTTTCAAATACACATTCACATGATTTTTCAATAAACAGAGAGTAGAATATAGTTTAAATGAATGTTGTCCTGTGGCATAATAGAATTTCATGGATGTGACCAATAAATGCTGATCTGTTTAAAACCAGTGACTCCATCCAGGATGTTATCTTGAGTGCCAGAATTGAAACCGATCCTCTGACCAGCTTATTCTTCTTCCTCCTTTCATCTCTTAAATGTTGTGCTGAGTAAATGAGGACATCAGGATCTGGCCAGAGTGGTGATTCTACAATACATGATGTTGAATTGGCTGCCAGCAGACTTTATACCTGGATGTATTTGGGTATTGTGTGAGTTGAGAGAGCAGCAGGAGCCGAGAGGGATAACTGGATCCATATGATGCACTTTTTTGTTCTTCTGAACCAGCTTTACTCAAAGCGCTCATAGTTTCGAGTTTGTCTTACTCGGGGTACCATGTCCTTCAACAGCCTGCAGGAGAAATGAAGAATGAAAGGATGCACATTAGAGATATTATTGTGCACATGACGTTTATAAATGTTATTTGGAGAAAACAGAAATTATCAGTATGTTCTCAGCAGGGTCAGAAATGAACTTTTCCATTAGGAGGCAATATTTGCCCCTGGAATTGATTTGTTACATTTGTGAGGGCAATTTTTTTATAATTACCTTATTATTATAAAAACCATACTATGTTATCTTTAATGTCAAATATTTAAATGTATCCAATTACTTTAATAAATATTTTAAACTGTTGTCAATAACAATAGACTTATTAAAATTGTATGTAAATTACACGTAAAAGCAGGAGCTCAAAGGGCTGCAATATTATGACAGAAGTCATTGTAGCAGATTATTGCTCTTTATATTGTAATAATGATTATTAATATCGATATCATAGACGGTCCATGACGTTAATCAAGTCTAAAAATGGTTATAATCACTGAAGCTATGAGAGAATTTCATCGCTGACTAATCTAAGCACCTCTGATTGGTCAATGCATTCCTGAGTTCAACAGAAATGCGTTTGATTGGTTATAAGGCTCAACGCTGCACAAAACTGCGAGTAAAAGCAATCTGATGCAGTGTGAGCAAATTTAAATGTAACTCCGCAAATTGACACTATTTTTTAATCGTTTTCACATTTCATTTTAAAATGCAACAGCTGTAATACGTTGTTTAATTATGCAGGGCACATTGCCCCTTTGTCTTGAATTTATGGGGCATTTTTGTTCATTTTGGTGGCATTTTTGCCATAAGCTCTCATTATTTCTGACCCTGGTTCTCCATGAATACACTTACTTGACCCCATAAGCTAGAATGATGAGTCCAATCAGGACTCCAATGGTTCCATCCAGGTACCAGACGTTGGGGTGATGTCTAAACACCTCAGCACTGATAAGAATGGAAAATCCCATGATGCCTCCAACCATAGAATTAAAGCCTTCAGAATAAATAAATAAAGAGCAATTACAGTTTGTTATTGTGAACTTTATCTTCATGACACCTTCATTTGGGGTTTATAAAATGCAGTGTTGTTACTGTTAACTGTTTTCATTAACTGAAATAAAACTTTTGATGAAAAATGTAAAAAAAATTACCTAGAAAATTAGAAATTGAAATAAGCTTATGTACTAAAATGACTAAAACTGAAATAAAAATGAATAAAAGCTTTATAGAAGTATAAAAAACAAGAAAATTACTTAAACCAAAATTAAACAGAAAATATCAAAATAAAAGTATCATTCTTTTTTAATCGCTAGGAAACATTTCTCAATAGGTCTTTCTTTTTTAAACTCTTTAAGTTCTTTCAGCCACACACAGCAGTTCATTTCACATTCCAAATGCTCTGAAACTACCAAAACACTTCATACATGTCTTTAATCAAATCTTTAACACCAGCAAAATGATTTTCTTTTTTTAGATTTAGAATATATGTCAATTGCTGTCTTATTCAGTTCTGTATTATTTAAAGGGGTCATTGGATGATTCTTTAGGGTCCTAATGAAAAGTCTATAACATACTTTGGGTAAAATTCTCAATGGTTGTGTAAAAAAAACATATTTTTTACCTTGTCAAAATCAACTCTAAATCAACTTTAAATGCTAATGAGCTCTGCTCACCCCGCCCCTCTCTGCCATGGGGTGACGAGTGGTTCTCTCTGAGGTTGCGAACTTTGGACACAATTAGCCGCGAAATTGTTGAATCTTCTGTAGGTGAAGCTGGATCACGAATGATACGCATGAACATAAACGCATTTCCTTAAATGGTTCAGATGTCGAGAGTAATGTTGAGTATGTTCATTATTACATCCAACAACAGAACACCTCAATCACTTAGGAGACATTCCTGTCTACACTTGCTTTGGCATCAAAACAATGGCATTCTGACTGTTCACAGCTCACTCAGGGAGGGACTAAGGTAAGATGCCAATGTCAATCAACTATTGTAGGAGGGGCCTGTGCAGAACTACAAAATTTTACCAAGAGTCTCAGAATAGCCTTATATGAAAAAGTGATTATTATTATTGGGGATTTAAAAAAAAAGCACTGGGTGGATTTTATCATTATAGGGTGGATGTGTACACACTAGAGGTCTGCGCGGGACTGTTTTTTTGATCGGTTTCCAGAATCTCACATTTAAACCGAAAGAGAGAGATAACAAAAAAATTGCAGGTTGTACAACAATTTGTTTTATTTTTATTCTTCTTGTCAAGATGCTGTTAATACGGAAAATGTGTTGCAGAAAATAAAATGTAGAAAATTTGTAGCATATTTATTATTTTTATTCAAAATACAAATGTCACATTTTTTCTCAACACAGTAGCTTAGGAAAAGTGTAGCTGAAAACAAAAATTACATTTGCCATTTAAAATTATAGGCCTAAGCAAAAGAACAAATCCGTTGGCTTGTAGCAATGACAAAATTAAATCACTTTTAACGGAAAAAATGTCCCGATGTCAATTTCACCGTCTCTCCTACAAAAGAAATTATATATAAATACAACAATAATTAAAGCTGCAAGCAGCGATGAACGGGCCCTCGCACACGGGCTCACCGCCGACCGGTGGCTTTAGCAACACAGCAAATGGTGGGTAGTATGCTTTTAATACAGTAAAAATAGGAGAAATATGTCAAAGTCACTTAAATGTGCCAAATTTCCTGCTGCCAGCTGGTGGCGCTATGCCTATAACTGATTATTGACATGTAGATGTGTTCAGGCCACCACTTTCATCAAACATATGAAGTTTGGTGCAGATTGACCTTGGTATTTTTGAGTTAGTGAAAGATATGATATATCCTGCTGCCAACAGGTGGCGCTATGATAATATCTGAATATTGGTCTTTAGGTGTCTTCAGGCCAGGACTCTCACCAAACCTGTGAAGTTTGAGGCAGATCGGACATTTTATGGCTGAGTTATAACAAGTTTTATATCCATGGCGAAACATCAAACTTTGTCATGCAGCCACAGACACGCCCTTTAACGAAAACTCAAGATCTTCGCAATTTAACATCTTTAAGGCCTCTAGATCAGACTGACCAAATATAATGTTGATATCATTAAATCTCTAGGAGGAGTTTGATACAAGTCATTTCCTGTTGCCAACAGGTGGCGCTGTGATTATAATAGAATATTGGCCTTCAGATGTGTTCAGGCCAGGACTCTTATCGAATATGTGAAGTTTGAGGCAAATCGGACATTTTATGGCTGAGTTATAACAAGTTTTATATCCATGGCGAGACCTCGAAATTTGTCAGGCCGCCACGGACACGCCCTTTAACGAAAACTCAAGATCTTCGCAATTTAACATCGCTAAGGCCTTTATATTAGACTGACCGATTTTGGAGTTGATCTGTATAAATCTCTTGGAGGAGTTGGTTGTAGAGTACAGCATGACACTTCCTGTTGCCTGCAGGTGGCGCTATGACTATAACTGAATATGGGCATGTAGATGTCTTCAGGTCAGGAGTGTTATCACACATGTGAAGTTTGGGACAGATCGGACATTTTATGCCTAAGTTATAGCAACTTCCTTTTTCATGGCGAAACATCGAAATTTGCGAGGCCGCCACGGACACGCCCTCCGATGAAAACTCTAGATCTTCACAATTTAACGTCACAAAGGGCTTTAGATTAGACTCACCAAATTTGGTGTTGATCGGAATAAATCTCTAGGAGGAGTTCGTTCAAGTATGACACCTGAAAATGGCAAAAATGACACAAATTTTGCTGAGAAAATTAATAATAACCGACTTCCTGTTGGGTTTCGGATTTTATCTCAAGAGGCTTTTTTGTAGGTATTGGTGTGTTACATGTGTGTACCGATTTTTGTGCATGTACGATAATCACAGCTGAATGCGCACACCGCGGAACGTGTAAAGGTGGCGCTATTGAGCCATTTTGCCACACCCACTTCTGCAACCCATATCAGACGTCCATTTTCACCAGGTCTGATGTGTGTGCAAAGTTTCGTTAGTTTTCGGGTATGTTTAGGCCCTCAAAAATGCGATTCATTCCGGATAAGAAGAATAATAATAATTAAAGCTGCAAGCAGCGATGAACGGGCCCTCGCACCCGGGCTCACCGCCGACCGGTGGCTTTAGGAAAACATCAAACGGTGGGCAGTATGCTTTTAATACAGTAAATGTAGGAAAAATAGATCAAAGTCACTTAAATGTGCCAAACTTTCTGCTGCCAGCTGGTGGCGCTATGCCTATAACTGATTATTGGCATGTAGATGTGTTCAGGCCAGCACTTTCATCAAACATATGACGTTTGGTGCAGATCGACCTTGGTATGTTTGAGTTAGTGAAAGATATGATATATCCTGCTGCCAACAGGTGGCGCTATGATAATATTTGAATATTGGCCTTTAGATGTCTTCAGGCCAGGACTCTTACCAAACCTGTGAAGTTTGAGGCAGATCGGATATTTTATGGCTGAGTTATAACAACTTCTATGTCCATGGCGAAACGTCAAACTTTGTCAGGCCACCACGGACACGCCCTTTGACGAAAACTCAAGATCTTCGCAATTTAACATCTTTAAGGCCTCTAGATCAGAATGACCAAATATAATGTTAATATCATTAAATCTCTAAGAGGAGTTTGATACAAGTCATTTCCTGTTGCCAACAGGTGGCGCTGTGATTATAATAGAATGTTGGCCTTGAGATGTGTTCAGGCCAGGACTCTTATCGAATATGTGAAGTTTGAGGCAAATCGGACATTTTATGACTGAGTTAGAACAAGTTTTATATCCATGGCGAGACCTCGAAATTTGTCAGGCCGCCACGGACACGCCCTTTACCGAAAACTCAAGATCTTTACAATTTAACATCGCTAAGGCCTTTATATTAGACTGACCGATTTTGGAGTTGATCTGTATAAATCTCTAGGAGGAGTTCGTTGTAGAGTACAGCATGACACTTCCTGTTGCCTGCAGGTGGCGCTATGACTATAACTGAATATGGGCATGTAGATGTCTTCAGGTCAGGAGTGTTATCACACATGTGAAGTTTGGGACAGATCGGACATTTTATGCCTAAGTTATAGCAACTTCCTTTTTCATGGCGAAACATCGAAATTTGCGAGGCCGCCACGGACACGCCCTCCGATGAAAACTCTAGATCTTCACAATTTAATGTCACAAAGGGCTTTAGATTAGACTCACCAAATTTGGTGTTTATCGGAATAAATCTCTAGGAGGAGTTCGTTCAAGTATGACGCCTGAAAATGGCAAAAATTACACAAATTTTGCTGAGAAAATTAATAATAACCGACTTCCTGTTGGGTTTCGGATTTTATCTCAAGAGGCTTTTTTGTAGGTATTGGTGTGTTACATGTGTGTACCGATTTTTGTGCATGTACGATAATCACAGCTGAATGCGCACACCGCGGAACGTGTAAAGGTGGCGCTATTGAGCCATTTTGCCACACCCACTTCTGCAACCCATATCAGACGTCCATTTTCGCCAGGTTTGATGTGTGTGCAAAGTTTCGTTAGTTTTCGGGTATGTTTAGGCCCTCAAAAATGCGATTCATTCCGGATAAGAATAATAATAATAATAATAAACGGAGCAGATTCAATAGGGTCCTCACACCATCGGTGCTCGGGCCCTAATTAAAGCTGCAAGCAGCGATGAACGGGCCCTCGCACCCGGGCTCACCGCCGACCGGTGGCTTTAGGAAAACAGCAAACGGTGGGCAGTATGCTTTTAATACAGTAAATATATGAGAAATATGTCATAAGTCATTTAAATGTGCCAAACTTCCCATTGGCAGCTGGTGGCGCTATGCCTATAAATAGCATGTAGATGTGTTCAGGCCAGCACTATTATCAAACATATGAAGTTTGGTGCAGATTGACCTTGGTATGTTTGAGTTAGTGAAAGATATGATATATCCTGGTGTCAACAGGTGGCGCTATGATAATATCTGAATATTGGCCTTTAGGTGTCTTCAGGCCAGGACTCCTACCAAACCTCTGAAGTTTGAGGCAGATCAGACATTTTATGGCTGAGTTATTACACCTATGTCCATGGCAAAACATCAAACTTTGTCAGGCCGCCACGGACACGCCCTTTACTGAAACTCAAGATCTTCACAATTTAACATCTCTAAGGCCTCTAGATCAGACTGACCAAATATAATATTGATTTCATTAAATGTCTAGGAGGAGTTTGCTATAAACCTAATCCCCTGCAAGGACTTCAGATAATGCCAACTGTGAGCCAAATGTGAACATTTTCACTATATTCTGATGATGATGATAAGAACATGTAATTCATGATGATAACAAAATGTTATTATTGCTTGCATTACATTCACCACTTCTGCTTAAATCGTTACCTATCTGTACAATTTGTATGTGGATATTGCTTTGCTGGTGACTCCTGTTATAAGACATCACTCTTAAGCGCTACATAACTAAGAATCAATAAGGAAAACGGTGCACAGTTGGCAAATGCATTCACAGTAACCCTCTGCTAGTTTGGATTTTAAGTTTACTGAATTGAAAGGGTTACACTTTAAAATCAACACAGAGACACATACACACAAAATATAAAATGTTGCCATCCAGTTTCATTTGTTAACATTAACTATATTAGTTAACATGAACAATAATTAAATAGCATTTATTAATGTTAATTAATATTAAGCTAAAAAAAAAGTATTCATATATTGTTTAAAGGTAAATTAGTTTATGTACTGTGAATTAACATGAACATGAACACAGTTCATGTGGGTGTACAGCAATACACAAAGTGCTCTATAAACGCTTAATTCTTTCAAAATATCTTTAAAAATCAAGTTGAGTGTTTTAATGGGGCGATATATATATAACTGATCTTAAAATGATGGTTTTCGGATGTTTTGAACAGATAACAGCAAAGTTTGTTTTGTTGTCAAAGTTTGTCTTGAAATTTTTAATTATTATAATTTTATATTCAATAAATAACACTATGAAAATATTGTCTACAATGAAGATTATTCACTCATGCTTAAAAGTTGTATTTTTCTTAATCTTTTGCTATGTGACTGAATAGGACAAGTTCATGGTACAGTTCAGTAAAAATAAATAAAAAACAACAACTGCAAAATACAAACAATGAAAGATTTAATGACCCTTTATATTTTCTCAAAATATCAGACATATTTATGTCGATTACGCTACAGCAATGTGCATCTTCCTCAAAGATGGTCTTAAGCAAAACAGCATGTTCCACTGGTCTCTCTCCCTTACACCCCTCCCCCCTTCAGTCACTCTTCAGTGACTCAATGGTGACTGAACACAGACAGGCACAGGCAGAGTGACAGCAGGTTTCTAATTTCTTTTTTTAATTTTCTTTAATTCATAGAAGCTTGTATAAAATTGATATTTACACCACTTGCTCAGAATGATAAGATCTCTGTGTGAAAAAAGTTGTAAAGAGTTTGGATGCTGCACTTTAAAGATATAAAAAAATTACGGTTATGTTTTTTTCCTACATCTTTAAAAAATCACCACGTCAACACCGTTCAAGATATCCCAAATTCGCTCGCAATTTAACATCTTCAGAATCTTCTCTTCATGTTAAAAAAGTTTGGTGTGAATACCTTATTTTTCTTAGAAGGAGTGTGAATTTGTTTACAGCCTGATTTTTCCAAAAATCCACATTCAAATCAAAATAGCCGGCTTCCTGTTGGTCTTAGCTAATGAGTTTGATTTAGAAAGTTGTCCAGATTGATGAGAACAATATATGTACAGAGTTTGGTGACTGTAGGAAAAACTAACCCCCCAACTTTTGTCAAAAGATGGCGCTATAGAGTGCCTGCTCCACGCCCATTTATGACCTTTTGCCAGTGTCTAACTATCATTAATATTGACGTGTGTGTTGAGTTTCATGAAATTCTAAGCATGTTATCTGCCTCGAAAAGACAGGAATCTAATTTTAAAGTTTGACACGTTGCCATGGCAACAGCATTTGATTTATCATCGACCCCTTTACATATTCTCATCGGCCGTGTTTTGACATGATTTTGATGAAGTTTGAAGAAAATCAAGTAAAATTAAGAGGCTGATTTCAAAGGATTTTGAAAATGACACGTTTCCTGCTGCCAGTTGGTGGCGCTATAACTTTGACTCATAATAGTCACATTTATGGAAGCGGCATCATACAACAAACAAACCGGTGAAGTTTCATAAGAATCAAGCAATGTGTGCAACAGTAATTAGACACTTCCTGTTTCTCATTTCTCGCCATAACTTTGTCGCCTTGCCACGGCCAAACCGTTTGAGATATCAAAAATCTGCTCGCAATTTAGCGTCCCCAATGTCTTGAGATCATGCTGACCGAGTTTGGTGACAATCCTCTGGAAACCCTGGGAGGAGTACGTTAAATTCCAGAGCATGCGCTTTTTAAACAGCCCTAAATATCTCACTTCCTGTTGCGTTCAGCCCATGACATAGAGTACAAAAGTTGTTTGGCTCAGTGAGATCTATATGTGTACCGAGTTTCATATCAATACGTGCAAGTATGTGTGCGCAGTACATCAAGTTTTCAAACTGTGTTCCAGGGGGCGCTGTAGAGGCCCTGAACCACGCCCGGGTCCCAGCCTCTGTGGCGTCCTGATGGCCGCAGATTCCGACGTGTGTGCAAATTTTCAAGAGTTTTTGAGTATGTTAAGGCCCCCAAAAGTGCCCAGAAGGTTTAAAAAAATAAAAAAAAAAAAAAAAATAAGAACCCTTAGAAGAACAATAGGGCCTTCGCCCTTTTGGGCTCGGGCCCTAATTAAAGCTGCAAGCAGCGATGAACGGGCCCTCGCACACGGGCTCACCGCCGACCAGTGGCTTTAGGAACACAGCAAACGGTGGGCAGTATGCTTTTAATACAGTAAATGTAGGAAAAATAGATCAAAGTCACTTAAATGTGCCAAATTACCTGCTGCCAGCTGGTGGTGCTATGCATATAACTGATTATTGGCATGTAGATGTGTTCAGGCCACCACTTTCATCAATCATATGAAGTTTGGTGCAGATTGACCTTGGTATGTTTGAGTTAGTGAAAGACACGATATATCCTGCTGCCAACAGGTGGCACTATGATAATATCTGAATATTGGCCTTTAGGTGTCTTCAGGCCAGGACTCTTACCAAACCTGTGAAGTTTGAGGCAGATCGGACATTTTATGGCTGAGTTATAACTACTTATATGTTTATGACGAAACATCAAACTTTGTCATGCCGCCACAGACACGCCCTTTAACGAAAACTCAAGATCTTCACAATTTAACATCTCTAAGGCCTCTAGATCAGAATGGCCAAATATAATGTTGACTTCATTAAATCTCTAGGAGGAGTTTGATACAAGTCATTTCCTGTTGCCAACAGGTGGCGCTGTGATTATAATAGAATATTGGCCTTCAGATGTGTTCAGGCCAGGACTCTTATCGAATATGTGAAGTTTGAGGCAAATCGGACATTTTATGGCTGAGTTATAACAAGTTTTATATCCATGGCGAGACCTCGAAATTTGTCAGGCCGCCACGGACACGCCCTTTACCGAAAACTCAAGATCTTCACAATTTAACATCGCTACGGCCTTTATATTAGACTGACCGATGTTGGTGTTGATCTGAATAAATCTCTAGGAGGAGTTGGTTGTAGAGTACAGCATGACACTTCCTGTTGCCTGCAGGTGGCGCTATGACTATAACTGAATATGGGCATCTAGATATCTTCAGGTCAGGAGTGTTATCACACATGTGAAGTTTGGGACAGATCGGACATTGTATGCCTGAGTTATAGCAACTTCCTTTTTCATGGCGAAACATCGAAATTTGCGAGGCCGCCACGGACACGCCCTCCGATGAAAACTCTAGATCTTCACAATTTAACGTCACAAAGGGCTTTAGACTAGACTCTGCAAATTTGGCGTTGATCCGAATAAATCTGTAGGAGGAGTTCGTTCAAGTACGACGCCTGAAAAAGGCAAAAATGACACAAATTTTGCTGAGAATATTAATATTAACCGACTTCCTGTTGGGTTCCGGATTTTGTTCCAAGAGGCTTTTTTGTAGGTATTGGTGAGTTACATGTGTGTACCGATTTCGGTGCATGTACGTGAATCACAGCTGAAAGCGCACACCGCTGAACGTCTAAAGGTGGCGCTGTCGAGCCATTTTGCCACACCCACTTCTGCAACCCATATCAGACGTCCATTTTCGCCAGGTCTGATGTGTGTGCAAAGTTTCGTTAGTTTTCGGGTATGTTTAGGCCCTCAAAAAAGCGATTCATTCCGGATAAGAAGAATAATAATAATAATTAAAGCTGCAAGCAGCGATGGTAGGGCCCTCGCACTCGGGCTCACCGCCGATCGGTGGTGAATGGTGGGCACTATGCTATTAACACAGAAAATGTAGGAGGAATATGTCAAAGTCATTGATATGTGCCAATCTTCCTTCTGCCAGCTGGTGGCGCTATGCCTATAACTGAATATTGGCATGCAGATGTGTTCAGGCCAGTGCTTTTATCAAACATATGAAGTTTGGTGAAGCTTGAACATGGCATGCTTGAGTGTAAGTCATGACATATCCTGCTGCCAACAGGTGGCGCTATTACAAAATATTGGCTTTTAGATGTCTTCAGGCCAGGACTATTGGCAAACATGTCAAGTTTGGTGCAAATTGTACATTGCATGCTTAAGTTAGTGTAAAACAAGTAATTTGCTGTTGCCAGCTGGTGGCGCTATGACTATAACTAAATATTGGCATGTAAATGTATTCAGGCCAAGACTCTTATCAAACATATTAAGTTTGGGGCTGATTGGACATTGCATGCCTGAGTTACAGTAATGTCCTGTTTCATTGCATTAAGAGTATGCTTTAGCACTTAGCTAAATGTTGCTAACATGTTTCTAGCATGTTGCTACCCTATTTAACACTTGTTGATATTTTTAAAATGTTGCTTGGCATCCACAACAGTATTAAACATGTGACTTCCTGTTGCCAGCAGGTGGCACTATCACTATAACTGAATATGGGCATGGGCTTGTGTTCAGACCAGGACTCTTATCAAACATATTAAGCTTGGGTCAGATTGGACATTGTATGCATGAGATACACTTATTTTTCTTTGTATTAATATCATGCTTTAGCTCTCAGCTAAGTGTTGCTAGCATGTTTTAACATGATTCTAGCATGATGCTAGCTATTTAAAACTTGCTGACGCTTTTTATTATGTTGCTAGGAGTCCGTAACACCATTAAACGTCACTTCCTGTTGTCAGCAGGTGGCGCTGTGACTATAACTGAATATGGGCATGTATATATCTTCAGGCCAGGACTCTTATCAAACGTGAAGTTTGGGGCTGATTGGACATTGCATGTCTGAGTTACAGTAACTTCCTGTTTTATGTCTTTAACAACATGCTTTAGCACTAAGTAAGTGTTGCTAGCATGTTTGAGTACGCTTTAAACTAGTTTAGCACTCAATGGCTTTTTTAGTGTGTTGCTAATAGTGTGTCACAGTGTTAAACATGTCACTTCCTGTTGACAGTAGGTGGCGCTATAACTATAACTGAATATTGGCATGTAGATATCTTCAGGCCAGGACTGTTATCAAACATGTGAAGTTTGGGGCTGATTGGACATTGCATGCCTGAGTTACAGTAACTTCCTGTTTCATTGCATTAAGAGTATGCTTTAGCACTTAGCTAAATGTTGCTAACATGTTTCTAGCATGTTGCTACCCTATTTAACACTTGTTGATATTTTTAAAATGTTGTTTGGCATCCACAACAGTATTAAACATGTGACTTCCTGTTGCCAGCAGGTGGCACTATGACTATAACTGAATATGGGCATTGGCTTGTGTTCATACCAGCACTCTTATCAAACATATTAAGCTTGGGTCAGATTGGACATTGTATGCATGAGTTACACTTATTTTTCTTTGTATTAATATCATGCTTTAGCTCTTAGCTAAGTGTTGCTAGCATGTTTTAACATGATTCTAGCATGATGCTAGCCTATTTAAAACTCGCTAAAGCTTTTTAATATGTTGCTAGGAGTCCGTAACACCATTAAACATCACTTCCTGTTGTCAGCAGGTGGCCCTGTAACTATAACTGAATATGGGCATGTATATATCTTCAGGCCAAGAGTCTTATCAAACATGTGAAGTTTGGGGCTGATTGGACATTGCATGCCTGAGTTACAGTAACTTCCTGTTTTATGTCTTTAACAACATGCTTTAGCACTAAGTAAGTGTTGCTAGCATGTTTGAGTACGTTTTAAACTAGTTTAGCACTCAATGGCTTTTTTAGTGTGTTGCTAATAGTGTGTCACAGTGTTAAACATGTCACTTCCTGTTGACAGTAGGTGGCACTATAACTATAACTGAATATTGGCATGTAGACATCTTCAGGTCACGACTGTTATCAAACATGTGAAGTTTGGGGCTGATTGGACATTGCATGCCTGAGGTACAGTAACTTCCTGTTTCATTGCATTAAGAGCATGCTTTAGCACTTAGCTAAATGTTGCTAACATGTTAAAGCATGTTTCTAGCATGTTTCTACCCTTTTAAACAGTTGTTGATTTTTTTTAAATGTTGCTAATCATCCACAACAGTATTAAACATATGGCTTCCTGTTACAAGCTGGTGGCGCTATGACTATAACTGAATACAGGCATGGGCGTGTGTTTAGGCCAGGATTCTTATCAAACATGTTAAGTTTGGGGCTGATTGGACATTGTATGCCTGAGTTAGAGTAACTTCCTTTTTCATTGTATTATTAGCATGCTTTAGCATATTGGCTAAGTGTTGCTAGCATGCTTTATTATTTTTGTAGCATGTTGAATATTAAGTTTGGGTCAGATTCAACATTATATACATGAGTTACAGCAATTTCCTTTTGTATTTGTGTTAATAGCATGCTTTAGATCTTAGCTAAGTGTTGCTAGCATGTTTTAGCATGTTTGTAGCATGTTGCTAGCCTATTTAATACTTGTAAACGCTTTTCAATATGTTGCTAGGAGTCCGTAACAGTGTTAAACATGTAATTTCCTGTTGTCAGCAGGTGGCGCTATGACTATAACTGAATATGGGCACTGATGTGTGTTCAGGACCGGACTGTCATCAAACATGTGAAGTTTGAGGCAGATCGGACATCGTATGCCTGAGTTATAGCAACTTCCTTTTTCATGGCGAAACACCAAAGTTTGTCCGGCCGCCACGGACACGCCCTTCGACGAAAACTCTAAAGCTTCGCAATTTAACATCGCAAAGGCCTTATGATGACACTCAGCAAATTTGAAGATGATCGGATAAAAACTGTAGGAGGAGTTCGTTAAAGTATGAGGCCTGAAAATGGCAAAAACTGCACAAAAATCATACAGGAAATTCAATATAACGGACTTCCTGTTGGGTTTCGGATGTTGCACCATGAGACTTTTTTGTAGGTATTGGTGTGTTACATATGTGTACCGAGTTTCGTACATGTACATGAAACGTAGCTCGAGGGGCACTCCGTTGAAATTTTATAGGTGGCGCTATCGAGCCATTTTGCCACATCCACTTTTGAAAACCATATCAGATGTAAATTTTCGCCAGGTCTGATGCATGTGCAAAGTTTCGTGAGTTTTCGGGCATGTTTAGGCCCTCAAAAAGACTTTTCATTTTGGAGAAGAAGAAGAAGAAGAATAATTAAAGCTGCAAGCAGCGATGGTAGGGCCCTCGCACTCGGGCTCACCGCCGATCGGTGGCGAATGGTGGGCACTATGCTATTAACACAGTAAATGTAGGAGGAATATGTCAAAGTCATTGATATGTGGCAATCTTCCTGCTGCCAGCTGGTGGCGATATGCCTATAACTGAATATTGGCATGCAGATGTGTTCAGGCCAGCGCTTTCATGAAACATATGAAGTTTGGTGAAGCTTGAACATGGCATGCTTGAGTGTAAGTCATGACATATCCTGCTGCCAACAGGTGGCGCTATTACGAAATATTGGCTTTTAGATGTCTTCAGGCCAGGACTATTGGCAAACATGTCAAGTTTGGTGCAAATTGTACATTGCATGCTTAAGTTAGTGTAAAACAAGTAATTTGCTGTTGCCAGCTGGTGGCGCTATGACTATAACTAAATACTGGCATGTAAATGTATTCAGGCCAGGACTCTTATCAAACATATTAAGTTTGGGGCTGATTGGACATTGCATGCCTGAGTTACAGTAACTTCCTGTTTCACTGCATTAAGAGTATGCTTTAGCAGTTAGCTAAATGTTGCTAACATGTTTCTAGCATGTTGCTACCCTATTTAACACTTGTTGATATTTTTAAAATGTTGCTTGGCATCCACAACAGTATTAAACATGTGACTTCCTGTTGCCAGCAGGTGGCACTATGACTTTAACTGAATATGGGCATGGGCTTGTGTTCAGACCAGGACTCTTATCAAACATATTAGGCTTGGGTCAGATTGGACATTGTATGCATGAGTTACACTTATTTTTCTTTGTATTAATATCATGCTTTAGCTCTTAGCTAAGTGTTGCTAGCATGTTTTAACATGATTCTAGCATGATGCTAGCCTATTTTAAACTTGCTAACGCTTTTTAATATGTTGCTAGGAGTCCGTAACACCATTAAACGTCACTTCCTGTTGTCAGCAGGTGGCGCTGTGACTATAACTGAATATGGGCATGTATATATCTTCAGGCCAGGAGTCTTATCAAACATGTGAAGTTTGGGGCTGATTGGACATTGCATGCCTGAGTTACAGTAACTTCCTGTTTTATGTCTTTAACAACATGCTTTAGCACTAAGTAAGTGTTGCTAGCATGTTTGAGTACGTTTTGAACTAGTTTAGCACTCAATGGCTTTTTTAGTGTGTTGCTAATAGTGTGTCACAGTGTTGAACATGTCACTTCCTGTTGACAGTAGGTGGCGCTATAACTATAACTGAATATTGGCATGTAGACATCTTCAGGTCACGACTGTTATCAAACATGTGAAGTTTGGGGCTGATTGGACATTGCATGCCTGAGTTACAGTAACTTCCTGTTTCATTGCATTAAGAGCATGCTTTAGCACTTAGCTAAATGTTGCTAACATGTTATAGCATGTTTCTAGCATGTTTCTACCCTTTTTAACAGTAGTTGAATTTTTTTTTAAATGTTGCTAGTCATCCACAACAGTATTAAACATATGGCTTCCTGTTACCAGCTGGTGGCGCTATGACTATAACTGAATACAGGCATGGGCGTGTGTTTAGGCCAGGATTCTTATCAAACATGTTAAGTTTGGGGCTGATTGGACATGGTATGCCTGAGTTAGAGTAACTTCCTGTTTTATTGTATTATTAGCATGCTTTAGCATATTAGCTAAGTGTTGCTAGCATGCTTTATTATTTTTGTAGCATGTTGAATATTAAGTTTGGGTCAGATTCAACAGTATATACATGAGTTACAGCAATTTCCTTTTGTATTTGTATTAATAGCATGCTTTAGCTCTTAGCTAAGTGTTGCTAGCATGTTTTAGCATGTTTGTAGCATGTTGCTAGCCTATTTACGACTTGTTAACGTTTTTCAATATGTTACTAAGAGTCCGTAACAGTGTTAAACATGTCATTTCCTGTTGTCAGCAGGTGGCGCTATGACTATAACTGAATTTGTGCACTGACATGTGTTCAGGACCGGACTGTCATCAAACATGTGAAGTTTGAGGCAGATCGGACATCGTATGCCTGAGTTATAGCAACTTCCTTTTTCATGGCGAAACATCAAAGTTTGTCAGGCCGCCACGGACACGCCCATCGACGAAAACTCTAAAGCTTCGCAATTTAACATCGCAAAGGCCTGATGATGACACTCAGCAAATTTGAAGATCATCGGATAAAAACTGTAGGAGGAGTTCGTTAAAGTACGAGGCCTGAAAATCGCAAAAACTGCACAAAAATCGTACAGGAAATTTAATATAACGGACTTCCTGTTGGGTTTCGGATGTTGCACCAGGAGACTTTTTTGTAGGTATTGGAGTGTTACATATGTGTACCGAGTTTCGTACATGTACGTGAAACGTAGCTCGAGGCGCACTCCGTTGAAATTTTATAGGTGGCGCTATCGAGCCATTTTGCCACACCCACTTTTGAAAACAATATCAGATGTAAATTTTCGCCAGGTCTGATGCATGTGCAAAGTTTCGTGAGTTTTCGGGCATGTTTAGGCCCTCAAAAAGACTTTTCATTTTGGAGAAGAAGAAGAAGAATAATAATAAACGGAGCAATTCCAATAGGGTCCTCGCACTGTAGTGCTCGGGCCCTAATTAAAGCTGCAAGCAGCGATGAACGGGCCCTCGCACCCGGGCTCACCGCCGACCGGTGGCTTTAGGAAAACAGCAAACGGTGGGCAGTATGCTTTTAATACAGTAAATATAGGAGAAATATGTCATAAGTCACTTAAATGTGCCAAATTCTCCGCTGCCAGCTGGTGGCGCTACGCCTATAACTGATTATTGGCATGTAGATGTGTTCAGGCCAGCACTATTATCAAACATATGAAGTTTGGTGCAGATTGACCTTGGTATGTTTGAG
Source organism: Garra rufa (assembly GCF_049309525.1). Taxonomy (NCBI): domain Eukaryota; kingdom Metazoa; phylum Chordata; class Actinopteri; order Cypriniformes; family Cyprinidae; genus Garra; species Garra rufa. The sequence continues at coordinate 23,599,617 of NC_133368.1, read as the reverse complement.
TTAGTGAAAGATATGATATATCCTGCTGCCAACAGGTGGCGCTATGATAATATCTGCATATTGGCCTTTAGGTGTCTTCAGGCCAGGACTCTTACCAAACCTGTGAAGTTTGAGGCAGATCGGACATTTTATGGCTGAGTTATAACAACTTCTATGTCCATGGCGAAACATCAAACTTTGTCACGCCGCCACGGACACGCCCTTTAACGAAAACTCAAGATCTTCGCAATTTAACATCTCTAAGGCCTCTAGATCAGACTGACCAAATATAATGTTGATATCATTAAATCTCTAGGAGGAGTTTGATACAAGTCATTTCCTGTTGCCAACAGGTGGCGCTGTGATTATAATAGAATATTGGCCTTCAGATGTGTTCAGGCCAGAACTCTTATCGAATATGTGAAGTTTGAGGCAAATCGGACATTTTATGGCTGAGTTATAACAAGTTTTATATCCATGGCGAGACCTCGAAATTTGTCAGGCCGCCACGGACACGCCCTTTACCGAAAACTCAAGATCTTCACAATTTAACATCGCTAAGGCCTTTATATTAGACTGACCGATTTTGGTGTTGATCTGTATAAATCTCTAGGAGGAGTTGGTTGTAGAGTACAGCATGACACTTCCTGTTGCCTGCAGGTGGCGCTATGACTATAACTGAATATGGGCATGTAGATGTCATCAGGTCAGGAGTGTTATCACACATGTGAAGTTTGGGACAGATCGGACATTTTATGCCTAAGTTATAGCAACTTCCTTTTTCATGGCGAAACATCGAAATTTGCGAGGCCGCCACGGACACGCCCTCTGATGAAAACTCTAGATCTTCACAATTTAACGTCACAAAGGGCTTTAGATTAGACTCACCAAATTTGCTGTTGATCGGAGTAAATCTCTAGGAGGAGTTCGTTCAAGTACGACGCCTGAAAATGGCAAAAATGACACAAATTTTGCTAAGAAAATTAATAATAACCGACTTCCTGTTGGGTTTCGGATTTTGTCCCAAGAGGCTTTTTTGTAGGTATTGGTGAGTTACATGTGTGTACCGATTTTCATGCATGTACGTGAATCATAGCTGAAAGCGCACACCGCGGAACGTGTAAAGGTGGCGCTATCGAGCCGTTTTGCCACACCCATCTCTGAAACCCATATCAGACATCCATTTTCGCCAGGTTTGATGTGTGTGCAAAGTTTCATGAGTTTTCGGGTATGTTTAGGCCCTCAAAAATGCGATTCATTCCGGAGAAGAAGAATAATAATAATTAAAGCTGCAAGCAGCGATGAACGGGCCCTCGCACACGGGCTCACCGCCGACCGGTGGCTTTAGGAACACAGCAAATGGTGGGTAGTATGCTTTTAATACAGTAAAAATATGAGAAATATGTCAAAGTCACTTAAATGTGCCAAATTTCCTGCTGCCAGCTGGTGGCGCTATGCCTATAACTGATTATTGGCATGTAGATGTGTTCAGGCCACCACTTTCATCAAACATATGAAGTTTGGTGCAGATTGACCTTGGTATGTTTGAGTTAGTGAAATATATGATATATCCTGCTGCCAACAGGTGGCGCTATGATAATATCTGAATATTGGCCTTTAGGTGTCTTCAGGCCAGGACTCTTACCAAACCTGTGAAGTTTGAGGCAGATCGGACATTTTATGGCTGAGTTATAACAACTTCTATGTCCATGGCGAAACATCAAACTTTGTCACGCCGCCACGGACATGCCCTTTAACGAAAACTCAAGATCTTCGCAATTTAACATCTCTAAGGCCTCTAGATCAGACTGATTAAATATAATGTTGATATCATTAAATCTCTAGGAGGAGTTTGATACAAGTCATTTCCTGTTGCCAACAGGTGGCGCTGTGATTATAATAGAATATTGGCCTTCAGTTGTGTTCAGGCCAGGACTCTTATCGAATATGTGAAGTTTGAGGCAAATCGGACATTTTATGGCTGAGTTATAACAAGTTTTATATCCATGGCGAGACCTCGAAATTTGTCAGGCCGCCACGGACACGCCCTTTACCGAAAACTCAAGATCTTCACAATTTAACATCACTAAGGCCTTTATATTTGACTGACCGATTTTGGTGTTGATCTGTATAAATCTCTAGGAGGAGTTGGTTGTAGAGTACAGCATGACACTTCCTGTTGCCAGCAGGTGGCGCTATGACTATAACTGAATATGGATATGTAGATGTCATCAGGTCAGGACTGTTATCACACATGTGAGGTTTGGGACAGATCGGACATTTTATGTCTAAGTTATAGCAACTTCCTTTTTCATGGCGAAACATCGAAATTTGCGAGGCCGCCACGGACACGCCCTCCGATGAAAACTCTAGATCTTCACAATTTAACGTCACAAAGGGCTTTAGATTAGACTCACCAAATTTGCTGTTGATCGGAGTAAATCTCTAGGAGGAGTTTGTTCAAGTACGACGCCTGAAAATGGCAAAAATGACACAAATTTTGCTAAGAAAATTAATAATAACCGACTTCCTGTTGGGTTTCGGATTTTGTCCCAGGAGGCTTTTTTGTAGGTATTGGTGAGTTACATGTGTGTACCGATTTTCATGCATGTACGTGAATCATAGCTGAAAGCGCACACCACGGAACGTGTAAAGGTGGCGCTATCGAGCCGTTTTGCCACACCCATCTCTGAAACCCATATCAGACATCCATTTTCGCCAGGTTTGATGTGTGTGCAAAGTTTCATGAGTTTTCGGGTATGTTTAGGCCCTCAAAAATGCGATTCATTCCGGAGAAGAAGAATAATAATAATAATAATAAACGAAGCAGATCCAATAGGGTCCTCACACCATCGGTGCTCGGGCCCTAATTAAAGCTGCAAGCAGCGATGAACGGGCCCTCGCACATGGGCTCACCGCCGACCGGTGGCTTTAGGAACACAGCAAATGGTGGGTAGTATGCTTTTAATACAGTAAAAATAGGAAAAATATGTCAAAGTCACTTAAATGTGCCAAATTTCCTGCTGCCAGCTGGTGGCGCTATGCCTATAACTGATTATTGGCATGTAGATGTGTTCAGGCCACCACTTTCATCAAACATATGAAGTTTGGTGCAGATTGACCTTGGTATGTTTGAGTTAGTGAAAGATATGATATATCCTGCTGCCAACAGGTGGCGCTATGATAATATCTGAATATTGGTCTTTAGGTGTCTTCAGGCCAGGACTCTTACCAAACCTGTAAATTTTGTGGCAGATCAGACATTTTATGGCTAAGTTATAACAACTCAATGAAAACTCAAGATCTTCACAATTTAACATCTCTAAGGCCTCTAGATCAGACTGACCAAATATAATGTTGATTTAATTAAATGCAATCAATGCAAGGACTTCAGATAATGCCAACTGTCAACCAATATGCTAAATTTTCCCTTTACTCTGATGATGATGATTAGAACATGATTAATGATGATAACAAAATGTTATTATTGCTTGCTTTACGTCCACCACTTCTGCTTAAATGTCATTGTTACCTATCTGTACAAGTTTTGTGTGGATATTGCTTTGCTGGTGACTCCTCCTGTTATAAGACATCACTCTTAAGCACTACATAACTAAGAATCAATAAGGAAGACGGTGCCCAGTTGGCACATGCATTCACAGTAACCCTCTGCTAGTTTGGATTTTAAGTTTACAGAATTGAAAGGGTTAGACTTTAAAATCAACACACAGACACATACACACAAAATATAAAATGTTGCCATTCAGTTTTATTTGTTAGCATTAACTATATTAGTTAACATGACCAATAAATAAATAGCATTTATTAATGTTAATTAATATTAAGCTAAAAAAGTATTCATATATAATTTATGTACTGTGAATTAACATGAACATGAACACAGTTCATGGGGGTGTACAGCAATACACAATAAAGTGCTCTATAAACGCTTCATTCTTTCAAAATATCTTTAAAAACAAGTTGAGTATGGAAAGGGGCGATATATATATATATATTAGGGATGCTCATATTGACCGTTTAACCGTTAACTGACAGTAAGAATTTTAACCGATTATTACTATCAGTTAAACGGTTTAAAAGGGTTTTTTTCTATTCTTTTTTTTTTTTTTTTACGTTTGCTGCATGGTGAAAGAAATAATTCTATTTGTAAGTTATTGTTGTTGTTTACTCACGCGTGCGTGTCGACACGTGCAGTGTGGCTGTACAGACATATTTCGCTTCACCTTTACCTAGTAAACAGATGTAGTATATGCAACTCAATGGCAAGTGGCGTTATTGGGTTATCAGAGAGTGAATCCGTGAGTGAATGTATTCAAATTCTGAATGAATTATAGTCTAGAAAGTGCGCAATAGGCGCTCCCGTTACAATCACTGGAAAGCTATCACTCATCCTAGAGTAGTTCATCGCAATCTCATAAAGTTATTAAAAAGTAATAAAATAACCTTTACACTGCACAATTAATCTCTTATTTATACAATGCCAACACTTTCTTTGTTTTAATAAGAGAGTTCGCGAAAGTGTAGAAATCAGCAAAACTGAAACCGGCACTTTGGTTGGTGAGTGGATTGTAACATAGCCTCCTCTGATTGGCCACAGTGATAATCAACATACATGTCTGTGATTGGCTATTGCTGAACGCTGTAAAACACGCGCTTCTCCACACGCATATGACAGTGGATGGAAGTCCCGAACCGCAAATTGAAAGGGTTTTTGTGATGGTGTTTTTTCGCGGATCTAAGAGTTAACAGGCAGTGGTCCTGCCTATCCGTACAGCATGTGGACATGTTAAAAACTAGGCACACTGAGGTATTGGCTGGCCTGCTATATATTTTTATGTCCGAAGAGAAGAATAAGACCGGTACAGTTCTTCAAAGCGCTTAAAAGGATTCAGTGTGTTTTAGTTTTGTCATCTTAATTAGGTAATTATTTAATTTATACATATTTAGTGTAGGCCTATTTATATTATTCTTTTTTTCATTCAGATTTTCTCTGTTCTCAGAACCGCTGCTGATGCGTGATAATTTAAGTATATGTCAATACAGTTTTTGTTGTTGCTCTGTATGCTGCTGTTTGCACGTTAAAATAAAACATTTGCTTGTATTTTTAATGTATCATCACAGATACTCGTGCAT
>NC_133368.1:23461438-23593984 GCF_049309525.1 Garra rufa | reverse complement strand
AATATATTAAAAATAAATACATATTAACTTACTTGATGTATTTGTTTCTTCTGCTAATTAAATGAACTGAGCAGTAAAGTGTCATACTTATAAGATTTTTTATCATATCAGTGAGAGTGTGTGTATATCATTTTTCCTTTAAAGATTAAAAAAAAGATTTTAATGCTCTTTAAGCATTTATATAAAATAATTATGTAAAAGTACACTGACAGTACAGTACATATCAACTGATTCTATGCATTATGGTCATTCTTATACACTGAGAATGAGCTAAATAGCATTAGAGGCAAACGATTCCTTATCTTATGAGGACCTCTAGTGTTCATTCCTGGTATTAGAGCCTTAAAATGAAAAACATATATTGCACTTTTATAATGTTTTTGGGGCCTCTGAGCATGATAACATTTTGAAACTACTCAGATTCCCTAAGAATTTCTTGTTCTTTATATGTAAAAAGTTTTGATGAGTTAGAATAATGCAATTTAAAGATATGTGAAGATTACTCTTAATCTTTTTTACTGTTACTTTCATAAATCACCACATCAACACCATTCAAGATATCCCAAAGCCGTTCACAATTTAGCATCTTCAGTATCTTGGCATCATGTTGACAAAGTTTGGTGTGAGATGTCTGATTCTGCTATGAGTGATATGAATTTATTCACAGCTATATTTAAAAACACAGGAAACAAATGTTAAAGTTTGACACGTTGCCATGGCAACAGCGTTTGATGTATCAAGGACCCCTTCACAGATTCTCATCGGCCGTGTTTTGATATTATTCTGATGAAGTTTGAAGCAAATTGAGTAAAATTAAGAGGTTGATTTAAAAGCGTTTTGCAAGCAACACACTTCCTGCTGCCAGTTGGTGGCGCTATAACTTTGACTCATAATAGTCACATCTCTGTGATCGGTATCATACGACGAACAAACTGCTAAAGTTTGGTCAAAATCAGACAAAGTATGTCAAAGTTATAAGACATTTCCTGTTTCTCATTTCTCGCCATAATTTGTCGCCTTGCCACGGCCAAACCGTTCGAGATACCAAAAATCCCCTGGCAATTTTGCATTCCCAATATCTTGAGATCATGCTGACCGAGTTTGGTGGCCATCGGTGGAAAGGTCTAGGAGGAGTATTTCAAATTCCACAGCTTGATTTTTCCAAAAATCCACATTCAAATAAAAATAGCCAACTTCCTGTTTATTATAGCTAATGAGTGTTAATTAGAAAGTTGTCCGGCTTGATGAGACCAATATATGTACCGAGTTTGGTGACTGTAGGCAAAACTAAACCCCCAACTTTTGTCAAAAGGTGGCGCTATAGAGTGCCTCCTCCACGCCCATTTATGGGCTTTTATCAGTGTCTAAATATCATTAATACAGATGTGTGTGTTGAGTTTCATGAAATTCCAAGTATTTTAAGTGGCTCGAAAACACAAAAAACTAAAGTTAAAGTTTGACACGTTGCCATGGCAACATGATAAAAGTTATCGATAATGCCCTTCACAGATTCTCATCGGCCGTGTTTCGACATTATTGGAATGAAGTTTCAAGCAAATTGAGTAAAATTAAGAGGCTGATTTAAAAGCATTTAGAAAACGTTGCGCTTTCTGCTGCCAGTTGGTGGCGCTATAACTTTAACTCATAATAGTCACATCTCTGTGATTGGCATCAGATGATGAACAAACTGCTGAAGTTTGGTCAAAATCAGACAAAGTGTGTTAAAGTTATTAGACACTTCCTGTTTCTCATTTCTCGCCATAACTTTGTCACCCCGCCACGGCCAAACCGTTCGAAATATCAAAATTCCCCTGGCAATTTTGCGTCCCCAATGTCTTGAGATCATGCTGACCGAGTTTGGTGGCCATCGGTGGATACACCTAGGAGGAGTATATCAAATTCCATTGCATGCGCTTTTTAGACATCCCTCAATAGCTGACTTCCTGTTGGGCGAAGCACTGACTTTGAGCATGAAAGTTGTTCGGCCCAATGGGGTCTATATGTGTATCAATTTTGATAAATGTAGGTCAACCGGTGTGTGCTCCACAGTCCCTCAAAAGTAAAAATTTTTAACACTGTGCCACGCCCCCCCCAGGTGACCCCCCCATGTCAAAGTTTGTCCGGCCCTGATGGCCGCAGGTTCCAATGTGTGTGCAAAGTTTCAAGAGTTTTCGTGTATGTTAAGGGCCCCGAAATGACCCAAAACATTGATGAAATAATAATAATAATAATAATAATAATAATAATAATCCTTAGAAAAACAATAGGGCCTTCGCCCATTCTGGGCTCGGGCCCTAATTAAAGCTGCAAGCAGCGATGAACGGGCCCTCGCACACGGGCTCACCGCCGACCGGTGGCTTTTTGAACACAGCTAATGGTGGGCAGTATGCTTTTAATCCAGAAAAATAGGAAAAATTATGTCAAAGTCACTTAAATGTGCCAAATTTCCTGCTGCCAGCTGGTGGCGCTATGCCTATAACTGATTATTGGCATGTAGATGTGTTCAGGTTGGCACTTTCATCAAACATATGAAGTTTGGTGCAGATTGACCTTGGTATGTTTGAGTTAGTGAAAGATATGATATATCCTGCTGCCAACAGGTGGCACTATGATAATATCTGAATATTGGCATTTAGGTGTCTTCAGGCCAGGACTCTTACAAAACCTGTGAAGTTTGAGGCAGATCGGACATTTTATGGCTGAGTTATAACAACTTCTATGTCCATGGCGAAACATCAAATTTTGTGACGCCGCCACGGACACGCCCTTTAACGAAAACTCAAGATCTTCACAATTTAACATCTCTAAGGCCTCTAGATCAGACTGAGCAAATATAAAGTTGATATCATTAAATCTCTAGGAGGAGTTTGCTACAAGTCATTTCCTGTTGCCAACAGGTGGCGCTGTGATTATAATAGAATATTTGCCTTCAGATTGGTTCAGGCCAGGACTCTTATCGAATATGTGAAGTTTGAGGCAAATCGGACATTTTATGGCTGAGTTATAGCAAGTTTTATATCCATAGCGAGACCTCGAAATTTGTCAGGCCGCCACGGACACGCCCTTCAACGAAAACTCAAGATCTTCGCAATTAAACATCACTAAAGCCTTTATATTAGACTGACCGATTTTGGTGTTGATCTGTATAAATCTCTAGGAGGAGTTTGTTGCAGAGTACAGCATGACACTTCCTGTTTCCAGCAGGTGGCGCTATGACTATAACTGAATATGGGCATGTAGATGTCATCATGTCAGGAGTGTTATCACACATGTGAAGTTTGGGGCAGATCGGACATTTTATGCCTGAGTTATAGCAACTTCCTTTTTCATGGCGAAGCATCGAAATTTGCCAGGCCGCCACGGACACGCCCTCCGATGAAAACTCTAGATCTTCGCAATTTAACGTCACAAAGGGCTTTAGATTAGACTCAGCAAATTTGGTGTTGATCCGAATAAATCTCTAGGAGGAGTTCGTTCAAGTATGACGCCTGAAAATGGCAAAAATGACACAAAATTTGCTGAGAAAATTAAAAATAACCGACTTCCTGTTGGGTGTCAAATTTTGCTCCAAGAGGCTTTTTTGTAGGTATTGGTGAGTTACATGTGTGTACCGATTTTCGTGCATGTACATGAATCACAACTGAAAGCGCACACCGCGGAACGTGTAAAGGTGGCGCTATCGAGCCATTTTGCCACACCCATCTCTGAACCCCATATCAGACGTACATTTTCGCCAGGTTTGATGTGTGTGCAAAGTTTCATGAGTTTTCGGGTGTGTTTAGGCCCTCAAAAATGCGATTCATTCCGGAGAAGAAGAATAATAATAAGAAACGGAGCAGATCCAATAGGGTCCTCACACCATCGGTGCTCGGGCCCTAATTAAAGCTGCAAGCAGCGATGAACGGGCCCTCGCACACGGGCTCACCGCTGACCGGTGGCTTTAGGAACACAGCAAATGGTGGGTAGTATGCTTTTAATACAGTAAAAATAGGAGAAATATGTCAAAGTCACTTAAATGTGCCAAATTTACTGCCGCCAGCTGGTGGCGCTATGCCTATAACTGATTATTGGCATGTAGATGTGTTTAGGCTACCACTTTCATCAAACATATGAAGTTTGGTGCAGATTGACCTTGGTATGTTTGAGTTAGTGAAAGATATGATATATCCTGCTACCAACAGGATGATATATGATAATATCTGAATATTGGCCTTTAGGTGTCTTCAGGCCAGGACTCTTACCAAACCTGTGAAGTTTGAGGCAGATCGGACATTTTATGGCTGAGTTATAATAACTTCTATGTCCATGGCGAAACATCAAACTTTGTCACGCAGCCACGGACACGCCCTTTAACGAAAACTCAAGATCTTCGCAATTTAACATCTCTAAGGCCTCTAGATCAGACTGACCAAATATAATGTCGATATCATTAAATCTCTAGGAGGAGTTTGATACAAGTCATTTCCTGTTGCCAACAGGTGGCGCTGTGATTATAATAGATTATTGGCCTTCAGATGTGTTCAGGCCAGGACTCTTATCGAATATGTGAAGTTTGAGGCAAATCGGACATTTTATGGCTGAGTTATAACAAGTTTTATATCCATGGCGAGACCTCGAAATTTGTCAGGCCGCCACGGACACGCCCTTCAACGAAAACTCAAGATCTTCACAATTTAACATCACTAAGGCCTTTATATTAGACTGACCGATTTTGGTGTTGATCTGTATAAATCTCTAGGAGGAGTTGGTTGTGGAGTACAGCATGACACTTCCTGTTGCCAGCAGGTGGCGCTATGACTATAACTGAATATGGATATGTAGATGTCATCAGGTCAGGAGTGTTATCACACATGTGAAGTTTGGGACAGATCGGACATTTTATGCCTAAGTTATAGCAACTTCCTTTTTCATGGCGAAACATCGAAAATTGCGAGGCCGCCACGGACACGCCCTCCGATGAAAACTCTAGATCTTCACAATTTAACGTCACAAAGGGCTTTAGATTAGACTCACCAAATTTGCTGTTGATCGGAGTAAATCTCTAGGAGGAGTTCGTTCAAGTACGACGCCTGAAAATGGCAAAAATGACACAAATTTTGCTAAGAAAATTAATAATAACCGACTTCCTGTTGGGTTTCGGATTTTGTCCCAGGAGGCTTTTTTGTAGGTATTGGTGAGTTACATGTGTGTACCGATTTTCATGCATGTACGTGAATCATAGCTGAAAGCGCACACCGTGGAACGTGTAAAGGTGGCGCTATCGAGCCGTTTTGCCACACCCATCTCTGAAACCCATATCAGACATCCATTTTCGCCAGGTTTGATGTGTGTGCAAAGTTTCATGAGTTTTCGGGTATGTTTAGGCCCTCAAAAATGCGATTCATTCCGGAGAAGAATAATAATAATAATTAAAGCTGCAAGCAGCGATGAACGGGCCCTCGCACCCGGGCTCACCGCCGACCGGTGGCTTTAGGAAAACAGCAAACGGTGGGCAGTATGCTTTTAATACAGTAAATGTAGGAAAAATAGATCAAAGTCACTTAAATGTGCCAAACTTCCTGCTGCCAGCTGGTGGCGCTATGCCTATAACTGATTATTGGCATGTAGATGTGTTCAGGCCAGCACTTTCATCAAACATATGAAGTTTGGTGCAGATTGACCTTGGTATGTTTGAGTTAGTGAAATATATGATATATCCTACTGCCAATAGGTGGCGCTATGATAATATCTGAATATTGGCCTTTAGATGTCTTCAGGCCAGGACTTTTACCAAACATGTGAAGTTTGAGGCAGATTGGACATTTTATGGCTGAGTTATAACAACAACTATGTTCATGGCGAAACATCAAACTTTGTCAGGCCTCCAAGGACACGCCCTTTGACGAAAACTCAAGATCTTCGCAATTTAACATTTCTAAGGCCTCTAGATCAGACTGTCCAAATATAATGTTGATATCATTAAATCTCTAGTAGGAGTTTGCTACAAGTCATTTCCTGTTGCCAACAGGTGGCGCTGTGATTATAATAGAATATTTGCCTTCAGATTGGTTCAGGCCAGGACTCTTATCGAACATGTGAAGTTTGAGGCAAATCGGACATTTTATGGCTGAGTTATAACAAGTTTTATATCCATGGCGAGACCTCGAAATTTGTCAGGCCGCCACGGACACGCCCTTCAACGAAAACTCAAGATCTTCGCAATTTAACATCACTAAAGCCTTTTTATTAGACTGACCGATTTTGGTGTTGATCTGATTAAATCTCTTGGACGAGTTTGTTGCAGAGAACAGCATGACACTTCCTGTTGCCAGCAGGTGGCGCTATGAGTAAAACTGAATATGGGCATGTAGATGTCATCAGGTCAGGAGTGTTATCACACATGTAAAGTTTGGGACAGATCGGACTTTGTATGCCTGAGTTATAGCAACTTCCTTTTTCATGGCGAAACGTCGGAATTTGCGAGGCCGCCATGGACACGCCCTCTGATGAAAACTCTAGATCTTCACAATATAACGTCACAAAGGGCTTTATACTAGACTCGGCAAATTTGGCGTTGATCCGAATAAATCTCTAGGAGGAGTTCGTTCAAGTACGACGCCTGAAAATGGCAAAAATGACACAAATTTTGTTGAGAATATTAATATTAACAGACTTCCTGTTGGGTTCCGGATTTTGCTCCAAGAGGCTTTTTTGTAGGTATTGGTGTGTTACATGTGTGTACCGATTTCCGTGCATGTACGTGAATCACAGCTGAAAGCGCACACCGCTGAAAATCTAAAGGTGGCGCTGTCGAGCCATTTTGCCACACCCACTTCTGAAACCCATATCAGACGTAAATTTTCGCCAGGTTTGATGTGTGTGCAAAGTTTTGTGAGTTTTCGGGCATGTTTAGGTCCTCTAAAATGCGATTCATTTTGGAGAATAATAATAATAATAATAATTAAAGCTGCAAGCAGCGATGAACGGGCCCTCACACACGGGCTCACCGCCGACCGGTGGCTTTAGGAACACAGCTAATGGTGGGCAGTATGCTTTTTATACAGTAAAAATAGGAGAAATATGTCAAAGTCACTTAAATGTGCCAAATTTCCTGCTGCCAGCTGGTGGCGCTATGCCTATAACTGATTATTGGCATGTAGATGTGTTCAGGCTGGCACTTTCATCAAACATATGAAGTTTGGTGCAGATTGACCTTGGTATGTTTGAGTTAGTGAAAGATATGATATATCCTGCTGCCAACAGGTGGCGCTATGATAATATCTGAATATTGGCCTTTAGGTATCTTCAGGCCAGGACTCTTACCAAACCTGTGAAGTTTGAGGCAGATCGGACATTTTATGGCTGAGTTATAACAACTTCTATGTACATGGCGAAACATCAAACTTTGTCACGCCGCCACAGACACGCCCTTTAACGAAAACTCAAGATCTTCGCAATTTAACATCTCTAAGGCCTCTAGATCAGACTGAGCAAATATAAAGTTGATATCATTAAATCTCTAGGAGGAGTTTGCTACAAGTCATTTCCTGTTGCCAACAGGTGGCGCTGTGATTATAATAGAATATTGGCCTTCAGATTTGTTCAGGCCAGGACTCTTATCGAACATGTGAAGTTTGAGGCAAATCGGACATTTTATGGCTGAGTTATAACAAGTTTTATATCCATGGCGAGACCTCGAAATTTGTCAGGCCGCCACGGACACGCCCTTCAACGAAAACTCAAGATCTTCGCAATTTAACATCACTAAAGCCTTTTGATTAGACTGACTGATTTTGGTGTTGATCTGTATAAATCTCTAGGTGGAGTTTGTTGCAGAGTACAGCATGACACTTCCTGTTGCCAGCAGGTGGCGCTATGACTATAACTGAATATGGACATATAGATGTCATCAGGTCAGGAGTGTTATCACACATGTAAAGTTTGGGGCAGATCGGACATTTTATGCCTGAGTTATAACAACTTCCTTTTTCATGGCGAAGCATCGAAATTTGCCAGGCCGCCACGGACACGCCCTCCGATGAAAACTCTAGATCTTCGCAATTTAACGTCACAAAGGGCTTTAGACTAGAATCAGCAAATTTGGCGTTGATCGGAATAAATCTCTATTAGGAGTTCGTTCAAGTACGAGGCCTGAAAATGGCAAAAATGACACAAAATATCCTGAGAAAATTAAAAATAACCGACTTCCTGTTGGGTGTCAAATTTTGCTCCAAGAGGCTTTTTTGTAGGTATTGGTGTGTTACATGTGTGTACCTATTTTCGTACATGTACGTGAATCACAGTTGAATGCGCACACCGCGGAACGTGTAAAGGTGGCGCTGTCGAGCCATTTTGCCACACCCACTTCTGCAACCCATATCAGACGTAAATTTTCGCCAGGTCTGATGTGTGTGCTAAGTTTCATGAGTTTTCGGGTATGTCTAAGCCCTCAAAAATGCGATTCATTTTGGAGAAGAATAATAATAATAATAATAATAATAATAATAATTAAAGCTGCAAGCAGCGATGAACGGGCCCTCGCACCCGGGCTCACCGCCAACCGGTGGTTTTAGGAAAACAGCAAACGGTGGGCAGTATGCTTTTAATACATTAAATGTAGGAAAAACAGAACAAAGTCACTTAAATGTGCCAAACTTCCCGCTGCCAGCTGGTGGCGCTGTGCCTATAACTGTTTATTGGCATGTAGATGTGTTCAGGTCAGCACTTTCATCAAACATATGAAGTTTGGTGCAGATTGACCTTGGTATGTTTGAGTTAGTGCAAGATATGATATATCCTACTGCCAATAGGTGGCGCTATGATAATATCTGAATATTGGCCTTTAGATGCCTTCAGGCCAGGACTCTTACCAAACATGTGAAGTTTGAGGCAGATCGGACATTTTATGGCTGAGTTATAACAACTTCTATGTCCATGGCGAAACATCAAACTTTGTCAGGCCACCAAGGATACGCCCTTTGACGAAAACTCAAGATCTTCACAATTTAACATCTCTAAGGCCTCTAGATCAGACTGAGCAAATATAAAGTTGATATCATTAAATCTCTAGGAGGAGTTTGCTACAAGACATTTCCTGTTGCCAACAGGTGGCGCTGTGATTATAATAGAATATTGGCCTTCAGATGTGTTCAGGCCAGGACTCTTATCGAATATTTGAAGTTTGAGGCAAATCGGACATTTTATGGCTGAGTTATAACAAGTTTTATATCCATGGCGAGACCTCGAAATTTGTCAGGCCGCCACGGACATGCCCTTCAACGAAAACTCAAGATCTTCGCAATTTAACATCACTAAAGCCTTTTGATTAGACTGACCGATTTTGGTGTTGATCTGTATAAATCTCTAGGAGGAGTTTGTTGCAGAGTACAGCATGACACTTCCTGTTGCCAGCAGGTGGCGCTATGACTATAACTGAATATGGACATATAGATGTCATCAAGTCAGGAGTGTTATCACACATGTAAAGTTTGGGGCAGATCGGACATTTTATGCCTGAGTTATAACAACTTCCTTTTTCATGGCGAAGCATCGAAATTTGCCAGGCCGCCATGGACACGCCCTCCGATGAAAACTCTAGATCTTCGCAATTTAACGTCACAAAGGGCTTTAGATTAGACTCAGCAAATTTGGCGTTGATCCGTATAAATCTCTATTAGGAGTTCGTTCAAGTACGAGGCCTGAAAATGGCAAAAATGACACAAAATTTGCTGAGAAAATTAAAAATAACCGACTTCCTGTTGGGTGTCAAATTTTGCTCCAAGAGGCTTTTTTGTAGGTATTGGTGTGTTACATGTGTGTACCTATTTTCGTGCATGTACGTGAATCACAGTTGAATGCGCACACCGCGGAACGTGTAAAGGTGGCGCTGTCGAGCCATTTTGCCACACCCACTTCTGCAACCCATATCAGACGTAAATTTTCACCAGGTCTGATGTGTGTGCGAAGTTTCATGAGTTTTCGGGTATGTCTAAGCCCTCAAAAATGCGATTCATTTTGGAGAAGAATAATAATAATAATAATTAAAGCTGCAAGCAGCGATGAACGGGCCCTCGCACACGGGCTCACCGCCGACCGGTGGCTTTAGGAACACAGAAAATGGTGGGTAGTATGCTTTTTATACAGTAAAAATAGGAGAAATATGTCAAAGTCACTTAAATGTGCCAAATTTCCTGCTGCCAGCTGGTGGCGCTATGCCTATAACTGATTATTGGCATGTAGATGTGTTCAGGCCACCACTTTCATCAAACATATGAAGTTTGGTGCAGATTGACCTTGGTATGTTTGAGTTAGTGAAAGATATGATATATCCTGCTGCCAACAGGTGGCACTATGATAATATCTGAATATTGGCCTTTAGGTGTCTTCAGGCCAGGACTCTTACCAAACCTGTGAAGTTTGAGGCAGATCGGACATTTTATATCTGAGTTATAACAACTTCTATGTCCATGGCGAAACATCAAACTTTGTGACGCCGCCACAGACACGCCATTTAACGAAAACTCAAGATCTTCGCAATTTAACATCTCTAAGGCCTCTAGATCAGACTGAGCAAATATAAAGTTGATATCATTAAATCTCTAGGAGGAGTTTGCTACAGGTCATTTCCTGTTGCCAACAGGTGGCGCTGTGATTATAATAGAATATTGGCCTTCAGATTTATTCAGGCCAGGACTCTTATCGAATATGTGAAGTTTGAGGCAAATCGGACATTTTATGGCTGAGTTATAACAAGTTTTATATCCATGGCGAGACCTCGAAATTTGTCAGGCCGCCACGGACACGCCCTTCAACGAAAACTCAAGATCTTCGCAATTTAACATCACTAAAGCCTTTTGCTTAGACTGACCGATTTTGGTGTTGATCTGTATAAATCTCTAGGAGGAGTTTGTTGCAGAGTACAGCATGACACTTCCTGTTGCCAGCAGGTGGCGCTATGACTATAACTGAATATGGACATATAGATGTCATCAGGTCAGGAGTGTTATCACACATGTGAAGTTTGGGACAGATCGGACATTTTATGCCTGAGTTGTAGCAACTTCCTTTTTCATGGCGAAGCATCGAAATTTGCCAGGCCGCCACGGACACGCCCTCTGATGAAAACTCTAGATCTTCGCAATTTAACGTCACAAAGGGCTTTAGATTAAACTCAGCAAATTTGGCGTTGATCCGAATAAATCTCTAGGAGGAGTTCGTTCAAGTACGAGGCCTGAAAATGGCAAAAATGACACAAAATTTGCTGAGAAAATTAAAAATAACCGACTTCCTGTTGGGTGTCAAATTTTGCTCCAAGAGGCTTTTTTGTAGGTATTGGTGTGTTACATGTGTGTACCGATTTCCGTGCATGTACGTGAATCACAGCTGAAAGCGCACACCGCTGAACGTCTAAAGGTGGCGCTGTCGAGCCATTTTGCCACACCCATCTCTGAAACCCATATCAGACGTAAATTTTCGCCAGGTTTGATGTGTGTTCAAAGTTTCATGAGTTTTCGGGTATGTCTAAGCCCTCAAAAATGCGATTCATTTTGGAGAATAATAATAATAATAATAATAATAAACGGAGCAGATTCAATAGGGTCCTCACACCATCGGTGCTCGGGCCCTAATTAAAGCTGCAAGCAGCGATGAACGGGCCCTCGCACCAGGGCTCACCGCCGACCGGTGGCTTTAGGAAAACAGCAAACGGTGGGCAGTATGCTTTTAATACAGTAAATGTAGGAAAAATAGATCAAAGTCACTTAAATGTGCCAAACCTCCTGCTGCCAGCTGGTGGCGCTATGCCTGTAACTGATTATTGACATGTAGATGGGTTCAGGCCAGCACTTTCATCAAACATATGAAGTCTGATGCAGATTGACCTTGGTATGTTTAAGTTAGTGCAAGATATGATATATCCTGCTGTCAATAGGTGGCGCTATGATAATATCTGAATATTGGCCTTAAGATGTCTTCAGGCCAGGACTCTTATCAAACATGTGAAGTTTGAGGCAGATTGGACATTTTATGGCTGAGTTATAACAACTTCTATGTCCATGACCAAACATCAAACTTTGTCAGGCCACCACGGACATGCCCTTCAACAAAAACTCAAGATCTTCGCAATTTAACATCACTAAAGCCTTTTTATTAGACTGACCGATTTTGGTGTTGATCTGTATAAATCTCTTGGAGGAGTTTGTTGTAGAGTACAGCATGACACTTCCTGTTGCCAGCAGGTGGCGCTATGACTAGAACTGAATATGGGAATGTAGATGTCTTCAGGTCAGGAGTGTTATCACACATGTGAAGTTTGGGACAGATCGGACATTGTATGCCTGAGTTATAGAAACTTCCTTTTTCATGGGAAAACATCGAAATTTGCGAGACTGATTTGGACACGCCCTCCAATGAAAACTCTAGATCTTTGCAATTTAACGTCACAAAGTGCTTTAGATTACACTCAGCAAATTTGGCGTTAATCCGGATCAATCTCTAGGAGGAGTTCGTTCAAGTAGGAGGCCTAAAAATGGCAAAAATGACACAATTTGAGAAAATTAAAAATAACCGACTTCCTGTTGGGTGTCAAATTTTGCTCCAAGAGGCTTTTTTGTAGGTATTGGACCCTATTTTAAATAGTTACCATGTTTTATGGTCTACAAGCATTTTTAAATATTGTTTTAATAGTCTATAAGCATCTGTGAAATAATTATAAACAAATATATTAAAAAATAAATACATATTAACTTAGTTGATTTTTTGGCCTTTTTGTATTTGTTTCTCATTCTAATTAAGTGAACTGAGCAGTATAGTGTCATACTTATAAGATACTTTGTTCCATCAGTGAGTGTGTATATATGTTTTTAAATCACATAATTTTTCCTTAAAAGATAAAAAAAAATATTTTAATGCTCTTTAAGCACCTATACAAAATAATTATGTAAAATTACACTGACAGTACAGTACATATCAACTAATTCTATGGATTATTGTCATTCTTATACACTGAGAATGAGCTAAATAGCATTAGAGGTCAAACGATTCCTTATTTTATGAGGACCTCTAGTGTTCATCCCTGGTATTAGAGCTTTAATCTGACGAATTTATTTGACACTTTTAATGTTTTTGGGGCCTCTGAGCATGATAACATTTTGAAACTACACGTATTTCCTAAGAATTTCTTGTTCTTTATATGTAAAAAGTTTTGATGAGTTAGAATAATGCAATTTAAAGATATATGAAAATAACTCTTCATCTTTTTTATTGTTACTTTCATAAATCACCACATCAACACCGTTCAAGATATCCCAAAGCCGTTCACAATATAGGGAACATTTTCCCTATATTCTGATGATGATGATAAGAACATGTAATTCATGATGATAACAAAATGTTATTATTGCTTGCTTTACGTCCACCACTTCTGCTTAAATGTCATCGTTACCTATCTGTTCAATTTGTGTGTGGATATTGCTTTGCAGGTGACTCCTGTTATAAGACATCGCTTTTAAGCGCTACATAACAAAGAATCAATTTGGAAACGGTGCCCAGTTGGCACATGCATTCACAGTAACCCTCAGCCAGTTTGTATTTAAAGTTTACTGAATTGAAAGGGTTAAACTTTAAAATCAACACACAGACACATGCACACAATATATAAAATTGCCAACCAGTTTCATTTGTTAACATTAACTATATTAGTTAACATGAACAATAATTAAATAGTATTTATTAATTTTAATATTAAGCCAAAAAAAGTATTCATATATTGTTTAATGGTAAAATAGTATATTTTAACATTAGTTTATGTTCTGTGAATTAACATGAACATGAACACAGTTCATGTGGGTGTACAGCAATACACAAAGTGCTCTATAAACGCTTCTTTCTTTCAAAATATCTTTAAAAATCAAGTTGAGTATTGTAATGGGGTAATGGGTTTCACTCTCTCTCTTCCTTTCACCCCTCCCCCCTTCAGTCTCTCTTAAGTTACTGTGACTCAACTACGCACACACACAGAGACCCAGAGTGACAGCAGGTTTCTGATTTCGATTTTTAATTTTCTTTAATTCATAGAAGCTTGTAAAAAAATTATATTTACAGCACTTGCTCAGAATGATAAGATCTCTGTGTGAAAAAAAGTTGTAAAGAGTTTGGATGCTGCATTTTAACGATATAAAAAAATTACGGTTATGTTTTTTACTACATCTTTAAAAAATCACTACGTCAACACCGTTCAAGATATCACAAATCCGCTCGCAATTTAACATCTTCAGAATCTTCTCTTCATGTTAAAAAAGTTTGGTGTGAATACCTTATTGTTCTTAGAAGGAGTGTAAATTTGTTTACAGCCTGATTTTTCCAAAAATCCACATTCAAATCAAAATAGCCGGATTCCTGTTGGTCTTAGCTAATGAGTTTGATTTAGAAAGTTGTCCAGATTGATGAGAACAATATACGTACAGAGTTTGGTGACTGTAGGAAAAACTAACCCCCCAACTTTTGTCAAAAGATGGCGCTATAGAGTGCCTGCTCCACGCCCATTTATGACCTTTTGCCAGTGTCTAACTATCATTAATATTGATGTGTTTGTTGAGTTTCATGAAATTCTAAGCATGTTATCTGCCTCGAAAAGACAGGAATCTAATTTTAAAGTTTGACGCGTTGCCATGGCAACAGTATTTGATTTATCATCGATCCCTTTACATATTCTCATCGGCCGTGTTTTGACATTATTTTGATGAAGTTTGAAGATAATCAAGTAAAATTAAGAGGCTGATTTCAAAGGATATTGAAAATGACACGCTTCCTGCTGCCAGTTGGTGGCGCTATAACTTTGACTCATAATAGTCACATTTATGGAATCGGCATCATACAACGACCAAACTGGTGAAGTTTCATAAGAATCAGGCAATGTATGCAACAGTAATTAGACACTTCCTGTTTCTCATTTCTCGCCATAACTTTGTCGCCTTGCCACGGCCAAACCGTTCGAGATATCAAAAATCCCCTCGCAATTTAGCGTCCCCAATGTCTTGAGATCATGCTGACCGAGTTTGGTGACAATCCTATCGAAACCCTGGGAGGAGTACGTTAAATTCCAGAGCATGCGCTTTTTAAACAGCCCTAAATATCTCACTTCCTGTTGCGTGGAGCCTATGACATAGAGTACAAAAGTTGTTTGGCTCAGTGAGATCTATATGTGTACCGAGTTTCATATCAGTATGTGCAAGTATGTGTGCGCAGTACATCAAGTTTTCAAACTGTGTTCCAGGGGGCGCTGTAGAGGCCCTGAACCACGCCCGGGTCCCAGCCTCTGTGGCGTCCTGATGGCCGCAGATTCCGACGTGTGTGCAAATTTTCAAGAGTTTTTGAGTATGTTAAGGCCCCCAAAAGTGCCCGGAAGGTTTAAAAAAAAAAAAATAAGAACCCTTAGAAGAACAATAGGGCCTTCGCCCTTTTGGGCTCGGGCCCTAATAATAATAAACGAAGCAGATCCAATAGGGTCCTCACACCATCGGTGCTCGGGCCCTAATAAACGAAGCAGATCCAATAGGGTCCTCACACCATCGGTGCTCGGGCCCTAATAATAATAATAATAATAATTAAAGCTGCAAGCAGCGATGAACGGGCCCTCGCACCAGGGCTCACCGCCGCCCGGTGGCTTCAGGAACACAGCTAATGGTGGGCAGTATGCTTTTAATACAGTAAATTTAGGAGAAATATGTCAAAGTCACTTAAAAGTGCCAAATTTCCTGCTGCCAGCTGGTGGCGCTATGCCTATAACTGATTATTGGCATTTAGATGTGTTCAGGCCAGCACTTTTATCAAACATATGAAGTTTGGTGCAGATTGGCCTTGGTATGTTTGAGTTAGTGAAAGATATGATATATCCTGCTGCCAACAGGTGGCGCTATGATAATATCTGAATATTGTCCTTTAGGTATCTTCAGGCCAGGACTCTTACCAAACCTGTGTAGTTTGAGGCAGATCGGACATTTTATGGCTGAGTTATAACAACTTCTATGTCCATGGCGAAACATCAAACTTTGTCACGCCGCCACAGACACGCCCTTTAACGAAAACTCAAGATCTTCGCAATTTAACATCTCTAAGGCCTCTAGATCAGAATGACCAAATATAATGTTGATATCATTAAATCTCTAGGAGGAGTTTGATACAAGTCATTTCCTGTTGCCAACAGGTGGCGCTGTGATTATAATAGAATATTGGCCTTCAGATGTGTTCAGGCCAGGACTCTTATCGAATATGTGAAGTTTGAGGCAAATCGGACATTTTATGGCTGAGTTATAACAAGTTTTATATCCATGGCGAGACCTCGAAATTTGTCAGGCTGCCACGGACACGCCCTTTACCGAAAACTCAAGATCTTCACAATTTGACATCGCTAAGGCCTTTATATTAGACTGACCAATTTTGGTATTGATCTGTATAAATCTCTAGGAGGAGTTGGTTGAAGAGTACAGCATGACACTTCCTGTTGCCTGCAGGTGGCGCTATGACTATAACTGAATATGGGCATGTAGATGTCTTCAGGTCAGGAGTGTTATCACACATGTGAAGTTTGGGGCAGATCGGACATTTTATGGCTAAGTTATAGCAACTTCCTTTTTCATGGCGAAACATCGAAATTTGCGAGGCCGCCACGGACACGCCCTCCGATGAAAACTCTAGATCTTCACAATTTAACGTCACAAAGGGCTTTAGATTAGACTCACCAAATTTGCTGTTGATCGGAATAAATCTCTAGGAGGAGTTCGTTCAAGTACGACGCCTGAAAATGGCAAAAATGACACAAATTTTGTTGAGAATATTAATATTAACCGACTTCCTGTTGGGTTCCGGATTTTGCTCCAAGAGGCTTTTTTGTAGGTATTGGTGTGTTACATGTGTGTACCGATTTCCGTGCATGTACGTGAATCACAGCTGAAAGCGCACACCGCTGAACATCTAAAGGTGGCGCTGTCGAGCCATTTTGCCACACCCACTTCTGAAACCCATATCAGACGTAAATTTTCGCCAGGTTTGATGTGTGTGCAAAGTTTTGTGAGTTTTCGGGCATGTTTAGGTCCTCTAAAATGCGATTCATTTTGGAGAAGAATAATAATAATAATAATAATAATAATAATTAAAGCTGCAAGCAGCGATGGTAGGGCCCTCGCACTCGGGCTCACTGCCGATCGGTGGCGAATGGTGGGCACTATGCTATTAACACAGTAAATGTAGGAGGAATATGTCAAAGTCATTGATATGTGCCAATCTTCCTGCTGCCAGCTGGTGGCGCTATGCCTATAACTGAATATTGGCATGCAGATGTGTTCAGGCCGGCGCTTTTATCAAACATATGAAGTTTGGTGAAGATTGAACATGGCATGCTTGAGTGTAAGTCATGACATATCCTGCTACCAACAGGTGGCGCTATTACGAAATATTGGCTTTTAGATGTCTTCAGGCCAGGACTGTTGGCAATCATGTCAAGTTTGGTGCAAATTGTACATTGCATTCTTAAGTTAGTGCAAAACAAGTAATTTGCTGTTGCCAGCTGGTGGCGCTATGACTATAACTAAATATTGGCATGTAAATGTATTCAGGCCAGGACTCTTATCAAACATATTAAGTTTGGGGCTGATTGGACATTGCATGCCTGAGTTACAGTAACTTCCTGTTTCATTGCATTAAGAGTATGCTTTAGCACTTAGCTAAATGTTGCTAACATGTTTCTAGCATGTTGCTACCCTATTTAACACTTGTTGATATTTTTAAAATGTTGCTGGGCATCCACATCGGTATTAAACATGTGACTTTCTGTTGCCAGCAGGTGGCACTATGACTATAACTGAATATAGGCATGGGCTTGTGTTCAGACCAGGACTCTTATCAAACATATTAAGCTTGGGTCAGATTGGACATTGTATGCATGAGTTACACTTATTTTTCTTTGTATTAATATCATGCTTTAGCTCTTAGCTAAGTGTTGCTAGCATGTTTTAACATGATTCTAACATGATGCTAGCCTATTTAAAACTTGCTAAAGCTTTTTAATATGTTGCTAGGAGTCCGTAACACCATTAAACATCACTTCCTGTTGTCAGCAGGTGGCGCTGTGACTATAACTGAATATGGGCATGTATATATCTTCAGGCCAGGAGTCTTATCAAACATGTGAAGTTTGGGGCTGATTGGACATTGCATGCCTGAGTTACAGTTCCTGTTTTATGTCTTTAACAACATGCTTTAGCACTAAGTAAGTGTTGCTAGCATGTTTGAGTACGTTTTGAACTAGTTTAGCACTCAATGGCTTTTTTAGTGTGTTGCTAATAGTGTGTCACAGTGTTAAACATGTCACTTCCTGTTGACAGTAGGTGGCGCTATAACTATAACTGAATATTGGCATGTAGACATCTTCAGGTCACGACTGTTATCAAACATGTGAAGTTTGGGGCTGATTGGACATTGCATGCCTGAGTTACAGTAACTTCCTGTTTCATTGCATTAAGAGCATGCTTTAGCACTTAGCTAAATGTTGCTAACATGTTATAGCATGTTTCTAGCATGTTTCTACCCTTTTTAACAGTTGTTGAATTTTTTTTAAAATGTTGCTAGTCATCCACAACAGTATTAAACATATGGCTTCCTGTTACCAGCTGGTGGCGCTATGACTATAACTGAATACAGGCATGGGCGTGTGTTTAGGCCAGGATTCTTATCAAACATGTTAAGTTTGGGGCTGATTGGACATGGTATGTCTGAGTTAGAGTAACTTCCTGTTTTATTGTATTATTAGCATGCTTTAGCATATTAGCTAAGTGTTGCTAGCATGCTTTATTATTTTTGTAGCATGTTGAATATTAAGTTTGGGTCAGATTCAACAGTATATACATGAGTTACAGCAATTTCCTTTTGTATTTGTATTAATAGCATGCTTTAGCTCTTAGCTAAGTGTTGCTAGCATGTTTTAGCATGTTTGTAGCATGTTGCTAGCCTATTTACGACTTGTTAACGCTTTTCAATATGTTGCTAAGAGTCCGTAACAGTGTTAAACATGTCATTTCCTGTTGTCAGCAGGTGGCGCTATGACTATAACTGAATTTGGGCACTGACATGTGTTCAGGACCGGACTGTCATCAAACATGTGAAGTTTGAGGCAGATCGGACATCGTATGCCTGAGTTATAGCAACTTCCTTTTTCATGGCGAAACATCAAAGTTTGTCAGGCCGCCACGGACACGCCCATCGATGAAAACTCTAAAGCTTCGCAATTTAACATCGCAAAGGCCTTATGATGATACTCAGCAAATTTGAAGATGATCGGATAAAAACTGTAGGAGGAGTTCGTTAAAGTACGAGGCCTGAAAATGGCAAAAACTGCACAAAAATCGTACAGGAAATTCAATATAACGGACTTCCTGTTGGGTTTCGGATGTTGCACCAGGAGACTTTTTTGTAGGTATTGGTGTGTTACACATGTGTACCGAGTTTCGTACATGTACGTGAAACGTAGCTCGAGGCGCACTCCGTTGAAATTTTATAGGTGGCGCTATCGAGCCATTTTGCCACACCCACTTTTGAAAACCATATCAGATGTAAATTTTCGCCAGGTCTGATGCGTGTGCAAAGTTTCGTGAGTTTTCGGGCATGTTTAGGCCCTCAAAAAGACTTTTCATTTTGGAGAAGAAGAAGAAGAATAATAATAAACGGAGCAATTCCAATAGGGTCCTCGCACTGTAGTGCTCGGGCCCTAATAATAATAATAATAATAAACGGAGCAGATTCAATAGGGTCCTCACACCATCGGTGCTCGGGCCCTAATAATAATAATAATAATAAACGGAGCAGATTCAATAGGGTCCTCACACCATCGGTGCTCGGGCCCTAATTAAAGCTGCAAGCAGCGATGACCGGGCCCTCGCCGACTGTGCAGTCGCCATCCCGATAGCATCAGGAAAACGGTGCCCAGTTGGCACATGCATTCACAGTAACCCTTTGGACTAACCCTAACTGTCTCTCCTCCTGTCTGACTCTTTCTCTTACCACCCATCCCCCCTCCTTACACTCAGCCACTTACCACACAAACACACACATAGAGTGCAGAGCAGAGTGAGATCAGATATGTTTTTTTTATTTTCTTTCATTCGTGGAGTTTTGTATACTTATGAAATGCACTGTATTTGATCAGAATGAATAGTTATTTGTATGAAAAAAAGTTTCAAAGAGTTAGGATGCTGCACTTTAAATATATAATAAATCATTGAAAATTGAAAATGAAATTCTAAGCACGCTATCTGCCTCAAAAACACAGGAAACAAATATTTGAATGTATTTTTTATTTTTATTTATTTGCCATGGCAACAGCATTTGATGCATCAGGGACGCCTTTACAGACTCTCATCGGCCGTGTTTTTACATTATTCTGATGAAGTTTGAAGAAAATCGAGTACAAATAAATTGTTCATTGTTCGTTCGTGTTTGTAAGTTCATTAACCATTGTTAACAAAAGAGACCCTATTTTAAATAGTTACCATGTTTTATGATCTACAACCATTTTTAAATATTATTTTAATGATCTATAAGCATCTGTGAAATAATTATAAACAAATATATTAAAAATAAATACATATTAACTTGGTTGATGTATTTGTTTCTCATTCTAATTAAGTGAACTGAGCAGTATAGTGTCATACTTATAAGATTTTTTGTTCTATCAGTGAGAGTCTATATATGTATATAAATCATATAATTTTTCCTTAAAAGATTAAAAAAAGATTTTAATGCTCTTTAAGCAACTATACAAAACAATTATGTACACTGACAGTACAGTATATATCAACTGATTCTATGGATTATTGTCATTCCTATACACTGACAATGAGCTAAATAGCATTAGAGGTCAAACGATTCCTTATCTTATGAGGACCTCTAGTGTTCATCCCTGGTATTAGAGCTTTAATCTGACAAATTTATATGACACTTTTAATGTTTTTGGGGCCTCTGAGCATGATAACATTTTGAAACTACACGTATTTCCTAAGAATTTCTTGTTTTTTATATGTAAAAAGTTTTGATGAGTTAGAATAATGCAATTTAAAGATATATGAAAATAACTCTTCATCTTTTTTATTGTTACTTTCATAAATCACCACATCAACACCGTTCAAGATGTCCCAAAGCCGTTCACAATTTAACATCTTCAGTATCTTGGCATCATGTTGACAAAGTTTGATGTGAACTGTCTGATTCTGCTATGAGTGATATGAATTTATTCACAGCTTTATTTAAAAACACAGGAAACAAATGTTAAAGTTTGACATGTTGCCATGGCAACAGCATTTGATGTATCAAGGACCCCTTCACAGATTCTCATCGGCCGTGTTTTGATATTATTCTGATGAAGTTTGAAGCAAATTGAGTAAAATTAAGAGGTTGATTTAAAAGCGTTTTGCAAGCAACACACTTCCTGCTGCCAGTTGGTGGCGCTATAACTTTGACTCATAATAGTCACATCTCTGTGATCGGTATCATACGACGAACAAACTGCTTAAGTTTGGTCAAAATCAGATAAAGTGTGTCAAAATTATTAGACATTTCCTGTTTCTCATTTCTCGCCATAATTTGTCGCCCTGCCACGGCCAAACCGTTCGAGATACCAAAAATCCCCTGGCAATTTTGCATTCCCAATATCTTGAGATCATGCTGACCGAGTTTGGTGGCCATCGGTGGAAAGGTCTAGGAGGAGTATTTCAAATTCCACAGCTTGATTTTTCCAAAAATCCATATTTAAATAAAAATAGTTGACTTCCTGTTGGTCGTAGCTAATGGGTGTAAATTAGAAAGTTGTCCGGCTTGATGAGTCCAATATATGTACCGAATTTGGTGACTGTAGGACAAAGTAATCCCCCAACTTTTGTCAAAAGGTGGCGCTATGGAGCGCCTGCTCCACACCCATTTATGGGCTTTTATTAGTGTTTAACTGTCATTAATACAGATGTGTGTGTTGAGTTTCATGAAATTCTAAGCATTTTAAGTGGCTCAAAAACACAAAAAGCTAAAGTTAAAGTTTGACACGTTGCCATGGCAACATGATAAAAGTTATCGATAATGCAATTCACAGATTCTCATTGGCCGTGTTTCAACATTATTGAGAAGATGCTATAAAGCTATAACCTCTAATATTTAAGTATTATAATGTATGATATTTGTTGTTATGAATATTCATTGGATGATATAATACATTATATTATACGTTTTTTTATAATGCATTATGCGTTCATTATAATGCCTTAGAAATACCCTTATAATAGGGGCTTCATAGAAAGTGTTACCAAATCAGTGAGAGACAAACAAAACATTTAATAATTTTTCATTAAAAAAAAAAAGATTTTTAATGCTTTTAGTGTTTATTTTAAAATTAGGTAAAAGTATTGTGACAGTACAGTACATAACAACTGCGAATGAATCTATGCATTCGTTTATTTGTTTTACATTGAGAATGAGAAGAATAGGATTAGAGGTAAAAATATTCCTTATCATTCGAGGACCTCTGGTGTTCATCCCTCGTATTACAGTCTTCATTTCTCTCTCACATCTGGATAATTTTAATGTTTTTGGGGCCTCTGAGCATGATAAAATTTTGATACCAAGCGTATTTTCTAAGAATGATTTGTTCTTCAGATATACAAAGTTTTGAAGAGTTGGTATTAGGCACTTTAAAGATATATGAAAATGAATGCTACTTTTTTTTACTGTGACTTTAAAAAATCACCACATCAACACCGTTCAAGATATACCAAATCCGTTCACAATTTAGCATTTTGAGTATATTCTTATCATGTTGACAAAGTTTGGTGTGAACTTCTTGTTTCTGCTTTGTTTAGTATGATTTTATTTACAGCCTGATTTTTCCAAAAATCCACATTCAAATAAAAATAGCCAACTTCCTGTTTATTATAGCTAATGAGTGTTAATTAGAAAGTTGTCCGGATTGATGAGAACAATATACGTACCAAGTTTGGTGACTGTAGGCAAAACTAAACCCCCAACTTTTGTCAAAAGGTGGCGCTAAAGAGTGCCTCCTCCATGCCCATTCATGGGCTTTTATCAGTGTCTAAATATCATTAATACAGATGTGTGTGTTGAGTTTCATGGAATTCTAAGTATTTATAGTGGCTCGAAAACACAAAAAACTAAAGTTAAAGTTTGACACGTTGCCATGGCAACATGATAAAAGTTATCGATAATGCCCTTCACAGATTCTCTTCGGCCGTGTTTCAACATTATTGGGATGAAGTTTGAAGCAAATTGAGTAAAATTAAGAGGCTGATTTAAAAGCATTTAGAAAACGTTGCGCTTTCTGCTGCCAGTTGGTGGCGCTATAACTTTTACTCATAATAGTCATATCTCTGTGATTGGCATCATACGATGAACAAACTGTTGAAGTTTGGTCGAAATCAGACAAAGTGTGTTAAAGTTATTAGACACTTCCTGTTTCTCATTTCTCGCCATAATTTTGTCGCCCCGCCACGGCCAAACCGTTCGAGATATCAAAAATCCCCTGGCAATTTTGCGTCTCCAATGTCTTGAGATCATGTTGACCGAGTTTGGTGGCCATCGGTGGAAAGGCCTAAGAGGAGTATTTCAAATTCCATTGCATGCGCTTTTTAGACATCCCTGAATAGCTGACTTCCTGTTAGGCGAAGCACTGACTTTGAGCATGAACGCTGTTCAGCCCGATGAGGTCTATATGTGTATGAATTTTGATAACTGTAGGTCATCCGGTGTGTGCTCCAGAGTCCCTGAAAAGTCGCAATTTTTAACGTGATGCCACGCCCCCCCCAGGTGGCCCCCCCATGTTAACGTTTGTCCGGCCCTGATGGCCGCAGGTTCCAATGTGTGTGCAAAGTTTCAAGAGTTTTCGTGTATGTTAAGGGCCCCAAAATGACCCAAAACATTGATGAAATAATAATAATAATAATAATTAAAGCTGCAAGCAGCGATGAACGGGCCCTCGCACCCGGGCTCACCGCCGACCGGTGGCTTTAGGAAAATAGCAAACGGTGGGCATTATGCTTTTAAAATAGTAAATGTAGGAAAAATAGATCAAAGTCACTTAAATGTGCCAAACCTCCTGCTGCCAGCTGGTGGCGCTATGCCTGTAACTGATTATTGGCATGTAGATGTGTTCAGGCCAGCACTTTCATCAAACATATGAAGTCTGGTGCAGATTGACCTTGGTATGTTTAAGTTAGTGCAAGATATGATATATCCTGCTGTCAATAGGTGGCGCTATGATAATATCTGAATATTGGCCTTAAGATGTCTTCAGGCCAGGACTCTTATCAAACATGTGAAGTTTGAGGCA
The DNA here is from genome assembly GCF_049309525.1 of Garra rufa. Lineage (NCBI taxonomy): Eukaryota > Metazoa > Chordata > Actinopteri > Cypriniformes > Cyprinidae > Garra > Garra rufa. The sequence continues at coordinate 23,569,632 of NC_133368.1, read as the reverse complement.
GATTGGACATTTTATGGCTTTATATTATATTTTATGGAGTTATAACAACTTCTATGTCCATGACCAAACATCAAACTTTGTCAGGCCACCACGGACATGCCCTTCAACGAAAACTCAAGATCTTCGCAATTTAACATCACTAAAGCCTTTTTATTAGACTGACCGATTTTAGTGTTGATCTGTATAAATCTCTTGGAGGAGTTTGTTGTAGAGTACAGCATGACACTTCCTGTTGCCAGCAGGTGGCGCTATGACTATAACTGAATATGGGAATGTAGATGTCTTCAGGTCAGGAGTGTTATCACACATGTGAAGTTTGGGACAGATCGGACATTGTATGCCTGAGTTATAGAAACTTCCTTTTTCATGGCGAAACATCGAAATTTGCGAGACCGCTATGGACACGCCCTCCAATGAAAACTCTAGATCTTTGCAATTTAACGTCACAAAGTGCTTTAGATTACACTCAGCAAATTTGGCGTTAATGCGGATAAATCTCTAGGAGGAGTTCGTTCAAGTACGAGGCCTGAAAATGGCAAAAATGACAAAATTTGCTGAGAAAAAAACAACCGACTTCCTGTTGGGTGTCAAATTTTGCTCCAAGAGGCTTTTTTGTAGGTATTGGACCCTATTTTAAATAGTTACCATGTTTTATGGTCTACAAGCATTTTTAAATATTATTTTAATAGTCTATAAGCATCTGTGAAATAATTATAAACAAATATATTGAAAATAAATACATATTAACTTAGTTGACTTTTTGGCCTTTTTGTATTTGTTTCTCATTCTAATTAAGTGAACTGAGCAGTATAGTGTCATACTTATAAGATACTTTGTTCTATCAGTGAGAGTGTATATATGTATTTAAATCACATAATTTTTCCTTAAAAGATAAAAAAAATATTTTAATGCTCTTTAAGCACCTATACAAAATAATTATGTAAAATTACACTGACAGTACAGTACATATCAACTGATTCTATGGATTATTGTCATTCTTATACACTGACAATGAGCTAAATAGCATTAGAGGTCAAACGATTCCTTATCTTATGAGGACCTCTAGTGTTCATCCCTGGTATTAGAGCTTTAATCTGACGAATTTATTTGACACTTTTAATGTTTTTGGGGCCTCTGAGCATGATAACATTTTGAAACTACACGTATTTCCTAAGAATTTCTTGTTCTTTATATGTAAAAAGTTTTGATGAGTAAGAATAATGCAATTTAAAGATATATGAAAATAACTCTTCATCTTTTTTATTGTTACTTTCATAAATCACCACATCAACACCGTTCAAGATATCCCAAAGCCGTTCACAATATAGGGAACATTTTCCCTATATTCTGAGGATGATGATAAGAACATGTAATTCATGATGATAACAAAATGTTATTATTGCTTGCTTTACGTCCACCACTTTTGCTTAAATGTCATCGTTACCTATCTGTTCCATTTGTGTGTGGACATTGCTTTGCAGGTGACTCCTGTTATAAGACATCACTCTTAAGCGCTACATAACTAAGAATCAATTAGGAAAACGGTGCCCAGTTGGCACATGCATTCACAGTAACCCTCTGCCAGTTTGGATTTAAAGTTTACAGAAATGAAAGGGTTACATTTTTAAATCAACACACAGACAAATACACACTAAATATACAACTTTACCATCCAGTTTCATTTGTTAACATTGTTAACATGAACAATAATAAAAAGCATTTATTAATGTTAATTAATATTAACCTAAAAAAGTACTCATATATTGTTTAAAGGTAAATTAGTATCTTTTAACATAGTGTATGTACTGTGAATTAACATGAACATGAACACAGTTCATGTGGGTATACAACAATAAACAATAAAGTGCTCAATAAACACTTCATTCTTTCAAAATATCTTTAAAAATCAAGTTGGGTATTGTAATGGGGCGATATATAAATATAACTCATCTTAAAATGGTACAATTTTCAGATGTTTTGAACAGATAACAGCAAAGTTTGTTTTGTTGTCAAAGTTTGTCTTGAAATTGTTAGTGTTTTTTTTTATTGAATCAAAAATTTTAATTATGAAAATAAATGTCTATCAATGAAGATAAATCGCTCATGCTAAAAAGCTGTATTTTTCTTAATCTTTTGCTATGTGACTGAATAGGACAAGTTCATGGTACAGTTCAGTAAAAAATAAATAAAAAACAACAACTGCAATATACAAAGAATGAAAGAGTTCGTGACCCTTTATATTTTCTCAAAGATCAGACTCTCAAAGTTCAGACTTATTTATGCAGATTAAACTACAGCAATGTGCATCTCCTCAAAGATGGTCTTAAGCAAAACAGCATGTTCCACTGGTCTCTCTCCCTTTCACCCCTCCCCCTTCAGTCACTCTTAGTTTCAACACAGACTGTCAGCCCAGTGACAACAGTTTACTGATTTCTTTTTTTAATTTTCTTTAATTCATAGAAGCTTGAATAACTATGATATTACCAGCACTTGCTCATAATGATTAGATCTCTGTGTGAAAAAAGTTTTAAAGAGTTTGGATGCTGCACTTTAAAGATATAAAAAATTAGGGTTATGTTTTTTAAAAAATCACCACGTCAACACCGTTCAAGATATCCCAAATCCGCTCGCAATTTAACATCTTCAGAATATTCTCTTCATGTTAAAAAAGTTTGGTGTGAATACCTTGTTATTCTTAGAAGGAGTGTGAATTTGTTTACAGCCTGATTTTTCCAAAAATCCACATTCAAATCAAAATAGCCGGCTTCCTGTTGGCCTTAGCTAATGAGTTTGATTTAGAAAGTTGTCCAGATTGATGAGAACAATATATGTACAGAGTTTGGTGACTGTAGGAAAAACTAACCCCCCAACTTTTGTCAAAAGATGGCGCTATAGAGTGCCTGCTCCACGCCCATTTATGACCTTTTGCCAGTGTCTAACTATCATTAATATTGATGTGTGTGTTGAGTTTCATGAAATTCTAAGCATGTTATCTGCTTCGAAAAGACAGGAATCTAATTTTAAAGTTTAACACGTTGCCATGGCAACAGCATTTGATTTATCATCGTACCCTTTACATATTCTTATCGGCCGTGTTTTGACATTATTTTGATGAAGTTTGAAGAAAATCAAGTAAAATTAAGAGGCTGATTTCAACGCATTTTGAAAATGACACGCTTCCTGCTACCAGTTGGTGGCGCTATAACTTTGACTCATAATAGTCACATTTATGGAATCGGCATCATACAACGAACAATCTGGTGAAGTTTCATCAGAATCAGGCAATGTGTGCAACAGTTATTAGACACTTCCTGTTTCTCATTTCTCGCCATAAATTTGTCGCCTTGCCACGGCCAAACCGTTCGAGATATCAAAAATCCCCTCGCAATTTAGCGTCCCCAATGTCTTGAGATCAGGCTGACCGAGTTTGGTGACAATCGTATGGAAATCCTGGGAGGAGTACGTTAAATTCCAGAGCATGCGCTTTTTAAACAGCCCTAAATATCTCACTTCCTGTTGCGTTAAGAAAATGACATAGAGTACAAAAGTTGTTCAGCTCAATGAGTTCTATATGTGTACCGAGTTTCATATGTGTACGTTCAAGTATGTGTGCTATATGGCCCTAAAAATTCCAGGGGGCGCTGTAGAGTCCCCTTGCCACGCCCCGGTACCAGCCTCTGTGACGTCCTGATGGCCGCATATTCCGACATGTGTGCAAATTTTCAAGAGTTTTTGAGCATGTTAAGACCCCCTTAAGTGCCCGGAAGGTTAACAAAAAAAAAAAAAAAAAAAAATAAGAATCCTTAGGAAAACAATAGGGCCTTCGCCCTTTTGGGCTCGGGCCCTAATAATAATCCTTAGAAAAACAATAGGGCCTTCGCCCTTTTGGGCTCGGGCCCTAATTAAAGCTGCAAGCAGCGTTGACCGGGCCCTCGCCGTCTGGCAGTCGCCATCCCGATAGCATCAGGAAAACGGTGCCCAGTTGGCACATGCATTCACAATAACCCTTTGGACTAACCCTAACTGTCTCTCCTCCTGTCTGACTCTTTCTCTTACCACCCATCCCACCTCCTTACACTCAGCCACTTACCACACAAACACACACATAGAGTGCAGAGCAGAGTGAGATCAGATTTGTTTTTTAATTTTCTTTCATTCGTGGAGTTTTGTATAATTATGAAATGAACTGTGTTTAATCAGAATGAATAGTTATTTGTATGAAAAAAGTTTCAAAGAGTTAGGATGCTGCACTTTAAATAAATAATAAATCATTGAAAATTGAAAATGGAAAAAAAAATTCTAGGCACGCTATCTGCCTCAAAAACACAGGAAACAAATATTTGAATGTATTTTGTATTTTTATTTATTTGCCATGGCAACAGCATTTGATGCATCAGGGACGCCTTTACAGACTCTCATCGGCCGTGTTTTTACATCATTCTGATGAAGTTTGAAGAAAATCGAGTACAAATATATTGTTCGTTGTTCGTTCAGGTGTTAGTTCATCAACCAATGTTAACAAAAGAGACCCTATTTTAAATAGTTACCATGTTTTATGATCTACATCCATTTTTAAATATTATTTTAATGATCTATAAGCATCTGTGAAATAATTATAAACAAATATATTAAAAATAAATACATATTAACTTAGTTGATGTATTTGTTTCTCATTCTAATTAAGTGAACTGAGCAGTATAGTGTCATACTTATAAGATTTTTTATTCTATCAGTGAGATTGTATATATGTATATAAATCATATAATTTTTCCTTAAAAGATTAAAAAAAGATTTTAATGCTCTTTAAGCACCTATACAAAATAATTATGTAAAAGTACACTGACAGTACAGTCTATATCAACTGATTCTATGGATTATTTTCATTCTTATACACTGAGAATGAGCTAAATAGCATTAGAGGTCAAACGATTCCTTATCTTATGAGGACCTCTAGTGTTCATCCCTGGTATTAGAGCTTTAATCTGACAAATTTATGTGACACTTTTAATGTTTTTGGGGCCTCTGAGCACGATAACATTTTGAAACTACACGTATTTCCTAAGAATTTCTTGTTCTTTATATGTAAAAAGTTTTGATGAGTTAGAATAATGCAATTTAAAGATATATGAAAATAACTCTTCATCTTTTTTATTGTTACTTTCATAAATCACCACATCAACACCGTTCAAGATATCCCAAAGCCATTCACAATATAGGGAACATTTTCCCTATATTCTGATGATGATGATGATAAGAACATGTAATTCATGATGATAACAAAATGTTATTATTGCTTGCTTTACGTCCACCACTTCTGCTTAAATGTCATCGTTACCTATCTGTACAATTTGTGTGTGGATATTGCTTTGCAGGTGACTCCTGTTATAAGACATCACTTTTAAGCGCTACATAACTAAGAAAGAATCAATTAGGAAAACGGTGCCCAGTTGGCACATGCATTCACAGTAACCCTCAGTCAGTTGGATTTAAAGTTTACTGAATTGAAAGGGTTAAACTTTAAAATCAACACACAGACACATACACACAATATATAAAATTGCCAACCAGTTTCATTTGTTAACATTAACTATATTAGTTAACATGAACAATAATTAAATAGTATTTATTAATGTTAATTAATATTAAGCTAAAAAAAGTATCCATATATTGTTTAATGGTAAAATAGTATATTTTAACATTAGTTTATGTACTGTGAATTAACATGAACATGAACACAGTTCATGTGGGTGTACAGCAATACACAAAGTGCTCTATAAACGCTTCTTTCTTTCAAAATATCTTTAAAAATCAAGTTGAGTATTGTAATGGGGCGATATATATATATATAACTGATCCTAAAATGGTAAAATTTTCAGATGTTTTGAACAGATAACAGCAAAGTTTGTTTTGTTGACAAAGTTTGTCTTGAAACTGTTAATTAAAATGTTATATTCAATAAATAACACTATGAAAATAAATGTCTATCAATGAAGATAAACCGCTCATGCTAAAAAGTTGTATTTTTCTTAATCTTTTGCTATGTGACTGAATAGGACAAGTTCATGGTACAGTTCAGTAAAAAATAAATAAAAAACAACAACTGCAAAATACGAACAATGAAAGACTTAGTGACCCTTTATATTTTCTCAAAATATCAGACTCTCAAAGATCAAACATATTTATGTAACATCAATGTGCATTTTTTCCTCAAAGATGGTCTTTAGCAAGACAGCATGTTCTACTCTCTCTCCCTCTCTCCCTTTCACCCCTCCCCCTTCAGTCTCTCTTCAGTCACTTAATGGTGACTGAACACAGACACTCAAGGCAGAGTGACAGCAGGCTTCTGATTTCTTTTTTTAATTTTCTTTAATTCGTAGAAGCTTGAATTAAATTGATATTTACAGCACTTGCTCAGAATGATAAGATCTCTGTGTGAAAAAAGTTTTAAATAGTTAAGATGCTGCACTTTAAAGATATAGAAAATGACGGTTATACATCTTTAAAAAATCACCACGTCAACACCGTTCAAGATATCCCAAAACCGCTCGCAATTTAACATCTTCAGAATCTTCTCTCCATGTTAAAAAAGTTTGGTGTGAACAGCTTGTTCTTCTTAGGAGGAGTATAAATTTGTTTACAGCCTGATTTTTCCAAAAATCCACATTCAAATCAAAATAGCCGGCTTCCTGTTGGTGTTAGCTAATTAGTTTAATTTAGAAAGTTGTCCAGATTGATGAGAACAATATATGTACAGAGTTTGGTGACTGTAGGAAAAACTAACCCCCCAACTTTTGTCAAAAGATGGCGCTATAGAGTGCCTGCTCCACGCCCATTTATGACCTTTTGCCAGTGTCTAACTATCATTAATATTGATGTGTGTGTTGAGTTTCATGAAATTCTAAGCATGTTATCTGCCTCGAAAAGACAGGAATCTAATTTTAAAGTTTGAGACGTTGCCATGGCAACAGTATTTGATTTATCATCGACCCCTTTACATATTCTTATCGGCCGTGTTTTGACATGATTTTAATGAAGTTTAAAGAAAATCAAGTAAAATTAAGAGGCTGATTTCAAAGCATTTTGAAAATGACACGCTTCCTGCTGCCAGTTGGTGGCGCTATAACTTTGACTCATAATAGTCACCTTTATGGAATCGGCATCATACAACGAACAATCTGGTGAAGTTTCATCAGAATCAGGCAATGTGTGCAACAGTTATTAGACACTTCCTGTTTCTCATTTCTCGCCATAACTTTGTCGCCTTGCCACAGCCAAACCGTTCGAGATATCAAAAATCCCCTCGCAATTTAGCGTCCCCAATGTCTTGAGATCATGCTGACCGAGTTTGGTGACAATCGTATGGAAATCCTGGGAGGAGTACGTTAAATTCCAGAGCATGCGCTTTTTATACAGCCCTAAATATCTCACTTCCTGTTGCATTGAGAAAATGACATAGAGTACAAAAGTTGTTCAGCTCAATGAGTACTATATGTGTACCGAGTTTCATATGTGTACGTTCAAGTATGTGTGCTATATGGCCCTCAAAATTCCAGGGGGCGCTGTAGAGTCCCCTTGCCACGCCCAGGTACCAGCCTCTGTGGCGTCCTGATGGCCGCAGATTCCGACATGTGTGCAAATTTTCAAGAGTTTTTGAGTATGTTAAGACCCCCTTAAGTGCCCGGAAGGTTAACAAAAAATAAAAAAATAAAAAAAAATTAAAGCTGCAAGCAGCGTTGACCGGGCCCTCGCCGTCTGGCAGTTGCCATCACGATAGCATCAGGAAAACGGTGCCCAGTTGGCACATGCATTCACAATATCCCTTTGGACTAACCCTAACTGTCTCTCCTCCTGTCTGACTCTTTCTCTTACCACCCATCCCACCTCCTTACACTCAGCCACTTACCACACAAACACACACATAGAGTGCAGAGCAGAGTGAGATCAGATTTGTTTTTTAATTTTCTTTCATTCGTGGAGTTTTGTATAATTATGAAATGAACTGTGTTTAATCAGAATGAATAGTTATTTGTATGAAAAAAGTTTCAAAGAGTTAGGATGCTGCACTTTAAATATATAATAAATCATTGAAAATTGAAAATGGAAAATAAAATTCTAGGCACGCTATCTGCCTCAAAAACACAGGAAACAAATATTTGAATGTATTTTGTATTTTTATTTATTTGCCATGGCAACAGCATTTGATGCATCAGGGACGCCTTTACAGACTCTCCTCGGCCGTGTTTTTACATCATTCTGATGAAGTTTGAAGAAAATCGAGTACAAATATATTGTTCGTTGTTCGTTCGTGTGTTAGTTCATTAACCAATGTTAACAAAAGAGACCCTATTTTAAATAGTTACCATGTTTTATGATCTACATCCATTTTTAAATATTATTTTAATGATCTATAAGCATCTGTGAAATAATTATAAACAAATATATTAAAAATAAATACATATTAACTTAGTTGATGTATTTGTTTCTCATTCTAATTAAGTGAACTGAGCAGTATAGTGTCATACTTATAAGATTTTTTATTCTATCAGTGAGATTGTATATATGTATATAAATCATATAATTTTTCCTTAAAAGATTAAAAAAAGATTTAAATGCTCTTTAAGCACCTATACAAAATAATTATGTAAAAGTACACTGACAGTACAGTCTATATCAACTGATTCTATGGATTATTTTCATTCTTATACACTGAGAATGAGCTAAATAGCATTAGAGGTCAAACGATTCCTTATCTTATGAGGACCTCTAGTGTTCATCCCTGGTATTAGAGCTTTAATCTGACAAATTTATGTGACACTTTTAATGTTTTTGGGGCCTCTGAGCATGATAACATTTTGAAACTACACGTATTTCCTAAGAATTTCTTGTTCTTTATATGTAAAAAGTTTTGATGAGTTAGAATAATGCAATTTAAAGATATATGAAAATAACTCTTCATCTTTTTTATTGTTACTTTCATAAATCACCACATCAACACCGTTCAAGATGTCCCAAAGCCGTTCACAATTTAACATCTTCAGTATCTTGGCATCATGTTGACAAAGTTTGGTGTGAACTGTCTGATTCTGCTATGAGTGATATGAATTTATTCACAGCTATATTTAAAAACACAGGAAACAAATGTTAAAGTTTGACATGTTGCCATGGCAACAGCATTTGATGTATCAAGGACCCCTTCACAGATTCTCATCGGCCATGTTTTGATATTATTCTGATGAAGTTTGAAGCAAATTGAGTAAAATTAAGAGGTTGATTTAAAAGCGTTTTGCAAGCAACACACTTCCTGCTGCCAGTTGGTGGCGCTATAACTTTGACTCATAATAGTCACATCTCTGTGATCGGTATCATACGACGAACAAACTGCTTAAGTTTGGTCAAAATCAGATAAAGTGTGTCAAAATTATTAGACATTTCCTGTTTCTCATTTCTCGCCATAATTTGTCGCCCTGCCAAGGCCAAACCGTTCGAGATACCAAAAATCCCCTGGCAATTTTGTGTCCCCAATATCTGTAGATCATACTGACCGAGTTTGGTGGCCATCGGTGGAAAGGTCTAGGAGGAGTATTTCAAATTCCACAGCTTGATTTTTCCAAAAATCCATATTTAAATAAAAATAGCTGACTTCCTGTTGGTCGTAGCTAATGGGTGTAAATTAGAAAGTTGTCCGGCTTGATGAGTCCAATATATGTACCGAGTTTGGTGACTGTAGGACAAAGTAACCCCCCAACTTTTGTCAAAAGGTGGCGCTATGGAGCGCCTGCTCCACGCCCATTTATGGGCTTTTATCAGTGTTTAACTGTCATTAATACAGATGTGTGTGTTGAGTTTCATGAAATTCTAAGCATTTTAAGTGGCTCAAAAACACAAAAAACTAAAGTTAAAGTTTGACACGTTGCCATGGCAACATGATAAAAGTTATGGATAACGCCCTTCACAGATTCTTATCGGTCGTGTTTTGACATTATTGGGATGAAGTTTGAAGCAAATTGAGTAAAATTAAGAGGCTGAGTTTAAAGCGTTTCAAAAACGTCACGCTTTCTGCTGCCAGTTGGTGGCGCTATAACTTTGACTCATAATAGTCCCATCTCTGTGATCGGCATCAGACGATGAACAAACTGCTGAAGTTTGGTCAAAATCAGACAAAGTATGTCAAAGTTATTAGGCACTTCCTGTTTCTCATTTCTCGCCATAAATTTGTCGCCCCGTCACGGTCAAACCGTTCGAGATATCAAAAATCCCCTGGCAATTTTGCGTCCCCAATGTCTTGAGATCATGCTGACCGAGTTTGGTGGCCATCGGTGGAAAGGCCTAGTAGGAGTATTTCAAATTCCATTGCATGCACTTTTTAGACATCCCTGAATAGCCGACTTCCTGTTTGGCGAAGCACGGACTATGAGTGTGAAATTTGTTCGGCCCGATGAGGTCTATATGTGTATGAATTTTGGTGACTGTAGGTCAACCGTTGTGCGCTCCAGAGCCCTTCAAAAGTCGCAATTTTTAACGCTGTGCCACGCCCCCCCCAGGTGACCCCCCCATGTCAAAGTCTGTCCGGCCCTGATGGCCGCAGGTTCCAATGTGTGTGCAAAGTTTCAAGAGTTTTCGTGTATGTTAAGGCCCCCGAAATCCCCCAAAACATTGAAAAAAAAATAATAATAATAATAATAATAATCCTTAGAAAAACAATAGGGCCTTCGCCCTTTTGGGCTCGGGCCCTAAAAATAAGAATCCTTAGAAGAACAATAGGGCCTTCGCCCTTTTGGGCTCGGGCCCTAATAATAATAAACGAAGCAGATCCAATAGGGTCCTCACACCATCGGTGCTCGGGCCCTAATTATATTTCAAAATTGTAAGCCATTAATGAAATTAACGAAAACGTTTACTTACTTGCAAAATCACTTTTTCCAAATTATTTTAAATATCCATGAAGGAAAAGAATGTCACTGACTGACGACGGTTTCAGTACCGAACGTCTCTCCTCCAAAATCCGACCACAAAGGCTGAAAGCTCTCTCGGAAAGTGCACTCGTGGCCGGGATGCAGAGGACATATCTTGCAAGGTTGCTCAGGGCAGGGAACTGGGAACGATGTGAATTCCACCATTGCAAAACTTTTTGTTGACTTGGTAGTTCAAGTTTCATGGTCCTGTACTCCTGAATCTGAACATCTAGTGATTTTGATCCACATGATTCTTCATCATCTTCCCAATCTGAAAATTTATGGAGAACAGTAGGCCTTTTGGCAGGTGTTGGCTCGACATCTTCATCATGTGTATCAAACTTTAAATCTTCGATCATCTCCTTGACTCCCTGTATTACCTCCTGTCGCCCTCTTTCATCTCATTTTCAAACTTCGCAGATTTGGTGTCAGAAAGGTTGCTATTTTATAAAGCATGTGAACCGAATGTTGAGAAGTACTGTCCATTGACAGTAATTCTTTCAGCCTTGTCACACAAACGGTTGCGATTTCAGAGAGCAAAGGGTCTTTTGTGGCTGATATACAGTGCTCAATTAATCACACAGACCACGGAAGAACCAGTGAGGCGCTTGGAGCTGTTTTGTCGGTTTCCAAGTCGTCAGTTGCTTCTTTGAAGGGTTTTAGGAATGATACTAGTAACCTAAGAGTGCTGACGCTGATGCGTCCGACCTTGTCATAATTATTGCTCTCAGTCAGCACAGATGCGATGTCTTCGTACTGTTCCAAAACAGAATTTAGCATGTCAAAATTAGAGTTCCACCGCGTCTCTACAGATTGTTTCAGTGACTTTTTTAGCTTGCCCTGCTGTCCTGAGTGTTTGAAATATGTGACCAGCTTTTTTACATCAGTTAGAAGGCCAGCGATCTCTGGAGATATTTCCATTATGCTAGGACCAAACGCACTGGACAGAGTCACGTTTAGTATGTGCGCTGTGCAGTTTAGCCTTGTGTATCCTCGTAAGGCACTGATCATCTTTCTGCCCATTTCTGTCGCATCAATGCCAAACACTCTGAGATTCTGCAATAGGTGCCTTCGAATGTTTTCACCTGTCTTTGAGGTGCTTGGGTCAAAAGGGGCAGCAAAAAGCACCCTTGAATGTAGCTCAGATTGCTCATTAACGTAATGGATGGTTGCAGACAAAAAGGACGTTTTACGATACGTTTCTGTCCATATGTCTGCTGTAACAGCGCATCCGAACTTCGATATTGTTGCAGTGATTTCGTCCACAACATGTCTACGCAGACTCTGAGCCCTCATTTCAACATTTCTTGACACCGTTGTTGGGTGTGGTAGTATCTCACTGACATCGAACTTTCCTATTTTTGCTGCTGTGTCGACCAAATGTTGGGCAGCTGTGTGAAGCCTTTTCCGGAGACAGAATCATAGGGTCGGATGTCTTGGCAAACAAATTCAACACATTTCTCTGTGGTCTCCTTTTTCACCTGCTCTGGCAACGGCCTAGACTTAGTAAATGCCAGTTTGGTTTGCCCCTTTGTAATGAGGCATGAGTGCCGCCTTAAACCTGAGGTTCCAGTCTTGTGACTGCAAAACGGCAAAACTTTTAGGCATTTATCGCAACGCGCAAAGGGTAATTTTTTTCCATCTGCGTCTATGACACCCAAAAGACCCCCATACATCAGACTTGCCCGACGTGGGTTTCTTAACAGTAAACTGACCATTTTCTAGTCCAAGCTGAACGTCCTTCAAGGACAGCGCATCCACACTTTGCTCTGCCATCCTCTGTACAGCCCGCTCTGATGACCGTTATGCAAATCCTGCGTGCACAGACCTTGCCAATAAAATGCGACGCAGTCCATGCGTGCAGCGCGTGCATAACAGTCATGAGCGCAGGCCTTACAGGTGCTCGATAAGAATGAGTAAAACACAGATATGCTGTTCAGAAAGGACGTCGGGAAAGGGAAATTATTAGACTGCCCGCTCCCGTCCAAATTACACCAGAGTTACCGACCGCTACCGCGTTTTGTTTGTAAATTTATTCCCGCGTCGCAAAAAATCTGGTCGGGTCCCGCGGGAGAGCCGCGGGAATGCAGACCTCTAGTACACACACTGCCAACACACATTTATGTTCAAACAACATACAAAAGTTAATTTTGCATCCAAAAGGTTTTGAACTTATGTTTAACAGTTTTTAAGAGTATGTAAACATCTAAGTTGTCCTGTAGATACAGTTTTGGTGGTGGTTGTGTCTAAGTCAGAAAAGATTTTGTGTTATTTGAAAGATGTAGCACTGAATGCATTTTGTGCCAAAGCAATAAAAAATGATCCACAGTTTAGCCCACATAGATTGCTGTTGTGCTCACTATGTAAAGAGTTTTAAAAAAAAATGACCTAAAAAGTGAGAAATTGGTCCTTGCAATTGTTAAAAACAATATTCATAGTCACAGAGGCAGGTGGCACTATGATATTCTGAGCTAATAATATGAACTGAATGAGAAACAGTGACATGATATCTGCTTATGATGCGTGTGTGTGTGTGTGTGTGTGTGTGTGTGTGTGTGTGTGTGTGTGTGTGTGTGTGTGTGTGTGTGTGTGTGTGTGTGTGTGTGTGTGTGTGTGTGTGTGTGTGTGTGTGTGTGTGTGTCATACCATCAGTGATTAGGGCTCTGCTGGTCAAAATCCTTCCCAGCATGAACTTGACAACAGCAAGAATGACACACATGATTCCACTGACGATAGAAACGCTGAACAGGAAGTCATCCTGGCAGAGAGTCAGACAGTAACAGACAGAAAAAAAGAATTGTTCACAGTTAGAAATGATGCAGGGTCCATATGGTTGAATACCAATATGGTACATTAAAGCCAGAACTCCTGAAGGCCTGTGGAGGTAAAAAGGGGATAAAAGTATAATAATATGAATAGGTCTTCAGTTATGTCTTGTCGGCTCTTGAGGCCATTCAAAGATGAAGTGCAGTTCATTTTAAGCACAAGTGAAAAGTAGTCGACTTCATATTTAATAAGAAATCAAAAAAGCATGATAAGATTAAATACGAAGACTGATTTACACGACAAACATGATGGCTTTAAATACACACAAACTAACATGATCACAAACTGATCACAAAAGCTAAAGATCTCCAAACTCATTAAATCAAGAAAAGGGAAAAAAGTACAAAAATATCTATAATAAATAATAAAACTGCATAAATTACTCGTATCAGTCCTAAGGACATTTTCAGGTGCATCATAGATGAACTACAGCTGTTTTTGTCTCTTTTGCTTTTCGCTTTTTCTCCAAACCAAGAATGTCTGCTTTCCACCCGCACAACATCTAGAAACACTTCTCCTACATTTCTAATAAGATGGTTTCTTCAGAGACCTTCATCTCCGAGGAGCAGCTGAGAAAAAAAAGTATGTGTTTAAATTCAGACTTTTATCTTTTAAGCTGTAGACTGGCTAGTTAAGACTGGCAATTTGGACGAATTGGACCACACCGTTTTCAATAAGGCCACCTTAGAGATTCAGAGTGATGGCTGTTTGCCAGCGAAGGGTGCTGACATGGGGAGTCCAGAACTAATGAATGTGGAACTGCAGGCCGTTAGAATAGAAAAAAAAAGACATTAAAGCAGGTGGAAGCCCATTTCCGAATCATCCATCCTAATGCAACAGGAGAGGGCCGACAGAACAGATGGCCTTTGGCCAGCACAAATCCATCATTAAAGCTGCTGCAGTGATGTTTCATTAGCATTCATGGGGCACAACAAGGCTTGAATGAAAATCTGTGATGTGATGACAGTAAATATCTACATCAGGTCAGCCTTTTTTTTTAGAAAGAGGTGACATTCACTAGTACTTTTATTCACTAGTTAACTTTTATGAAATAATGCACACACACATACACTTAGGTGTTAGTATAAAGTGGAACATTTCACTGTAAATCATCTATCATTATATGTACACATACATTTACAGCGACAACAGCAAGTAAAGTTACTGCAGGAGTCTGTCATGACTCCTCTGAGTCCATTGAGTTTTTACAGATGCCCTAAAGTGGGTTTGCAGTGGGTTTGGTGGTCATGTGAGAGGAGACAATGCCTCCATCTCAATATGATTAAATATGACTGGTTAACATTGACTGTAAATGGTTCATGTGATAAATCCTGCCTCTTGTGTTAATGCGCATTCTGTGTGTTGATTCTGAATAAACAATATAATGGTGTTAATGGGAAGACTAATTTGAAAGAGTGAGTAAACAACTCTAACACACTTAGATATAATCACTTTGTTATGTCAAAATAAAACTTAAAATGGCCTGAAAAGTTTCTAGTCAGTTATCAGCTAGTTAAATTTAAGGTAAATCTCTGTATCTGTGACCAATATTTACCGAGCTTTGATGACTGATGATCCAAAAAAAAGATATTTAAAAGTTAATTATTAAAAACATTTAAGTTTTTCATCTAATATTTATAAATTGTATCCTTTTAGCTTAATTTCGATTAGCAAGAACTATTTTTTTAATTTTAAATTTAAGTTTTAATTAACAATAACAACCTTGGGTGCAAGCCATTCATTCCACTTCACATTTTATTTACTTTTAGTCAGGATCTTGGCAACATTTGTTTTGGGTTTTTTTTTTTTATCTAAAGACATATTTAATATAATTTTCTGCACATTAGAGATTCACCAGATAAACCGCAGAGGACAGTGATGAAAACTCAATCTTGACCCTCCCGCTGTGCTGCTGGAGTGAGAAGATCCCTGACACCTATTATTCCTGTCAGCGGCATCTACGTGTGACTCCAGATTACTGCCGTTCCCTCACGCTCATTAGCATTTTATAGTCTGAGAAGATGAAAAGGATGTGAACTGCTATTTCCCAGCCAGAAAAATAAACAGTGAGTGAAAACACTGATTTACATTTAGATTTCCTTTAATTAGAATGCTGATATGTACCTTTAGGCTGTCAATAGCAAACAAAGAAAAAAATTATAGTGTTTTGACTGTCATAAATTTTTTTAGTATAGTAATTTTCTCTTTTTCATTCTTTCTGCCTTCCTTACATGTTTTCTCACTCAGAATAAACAATGAGAGTGTTTTGTGATGCGCAGATAACTGCAAATCATCAGGCCTGGATATCAGTTAACATCTTGTTGGTAGAGGATCACAAAAACACAATGTTCAGTAATGTCACAGTAGGGATGTATCGGTGCCCAGAGATTTATCAGCGGCGTAAAAGAGTTGAAAATAGAGAGAGATTAAACTCGCAATACCATTAATCACTACCTCTGAAATGATCATCCTGCAGCTCTTTGGGGTGGGTCCAGTCTTGGATTAATTAATGGATAAAGACTGAACACATTGCTGCTAGCTGTGACTGCTGTGAGATGAAATACTAGACTGTAAAAAGAGTTTGACAGATAACCAAAAGTCATCTTTAAGGGTCAAAGGAGAAAGAAATAGGTCCGTAATTGAACAATTTTGTGTTTTTTTTTTCAAGGTGTGAAGAGGACTGTATTCCATCTACTTGTTTAACTCAACATCTGTTACATTCACTGAAGGACAATTAACCTTAAAATTATACATTTGACACACTGCCATTGAACTCACCACTTCTGGAAGAAGTTTGGTGGCCAGATCATGGATGGCCTTCCCCAAAATACACAGAGACGACAAGATGAAAATCACTCCCAGGATCACACATGCTCTGTTGATGGAGAAAAGCAGAAAACATATGCTGAAATATGCTTTTTGACACTGAAGACCAGAGTCGTTTTTGCTGAAAATTCAGCATCTTTGTCATCACAGAAATACATTACATTTAAAAAGCAAACAGATAAATAAATAAACATAATAATAGAGTAATAATATTTACAATATTACTGTTTTAATTCATTTTTGTACAAATAAATGCAGCATTGTGGAGCATAAGGTGTTGGTAGTGTACAGTTAAGGCCAAAAGTTTACATACAGAATCTGCAAAATGTTAATTACTTTACCAAAATAAGAGGGATCATACAAAATGCATGTTCTTTATTATTTAGTACTGACCTGAATAAGATATTATCTTTTGAATAAGATATTATTCAGGTTTATAAGATATTGTTTTCAAAAGTTTTTACCCCCCGGCTCTTAATGCATTGTTTTTCCTTCTGAAGCATCAGTGAGTGTTTGAACCTTCTGTAATAGTTGCATAAGAGTCCCTCAGTTGTCCTCAGTGTGAAAAGATGGATCTCAAAACCATACAGTCATTGTTGGCAAGGGTTTAAATACACAAAAATGCTGAAAAAAAATAATAATAATAATTTGTGGGACCTAAAGGATTTTCAGCAAGCAGTTTAACTGTTCAGGACAAACAAGGGACTCATGAACAACTATCACTAAAAAAAAAGAAAAACACAGCTGTGGATCATTCAGGTAACAACACAGTATTAAAAATCAAGCCTATGTACATTTTTGAATGGGATCATTTTTACAAATTGAGCTATTATTTTCTCTTGTGCACTGTATGTAAACATCTTTTATGTGATATATCTTATTCAGGTCAGTACTAAATAAAAAATAACATGCATTTATGATTCCTCTTATTTTGGTAAACTAATTAACATTTTTCAGATTCTGTAAACTTTTGACCTCAACTGTATAAATTAAACCTCTTCCATACTTTGTATATTTTTTGTAGCTGATGTTGATTCAAGGTTGAAGCAGTAACATTGACAGCTTCACAAAGGTGCACCTGGGGAACACTGGCTTCAATTGATTTACATATGTTTTGTTTTTTAATAGTAAACCTGCAGAAGCCTGATCCACTCTGAAAAACATGAAAAGTGCCCACAATACACGTTCAGATCTCTGTATGACAAGCGGCCACCAGTACACCTACACAGACCTGCAATTCTTCTCTAGTATTGCACTATAAATCTCCTTTTCTGACACATCGACCAGAGAGATGAGATTCACAAACCCCCACAGACTGAGGATGAAACCAGCAGCACAGGCCTTTATCAATGTAATGTGTCGCGAATTGAGACAGTCAAGGTGAAACCCAGAAACAAGGCAGATCACTCAACAAACCTGATAAATTGAACATGTTCAGACTTAAAAAAAAATGTCACACTGAAAGTTGGTAGGATCCAGTCGATTTTGTGTTCCACCATGCTTCACCGCAATCTCAAATGTGCTGGCTTTACTAAGAATAGCACTGACTGTCAAATATTGACTTATATTTGAAATATATTTGAATGTATTTTTTGCATGTTGGTCACAGAGGAAGCATTATTCATCTTTTTTAGTGTTTTGCTGCAGGTTTTTTGCACTATGCAGTGCCCTACATACCACAGACAGCTCATCTTTTGTTTACTTACATGTATTCTCTATGGGCAGAGTGCACTGCTGCAGCGTTGCTATAGCGCCACAGCACTATAATGGAGGAAAGAACATCTAACGTCGCGTCAAACTGAAAAACAACAGCGATTCATCAGTGCTATTAAAATAACGCTCATTACATCACCTCACTATGTCACAAACTCAGGTCCAGTGATGCATTTAGTCTAATAAAACACAGCTGCCTTAAGCACAAGAATGTAATAGATGTAAATGTAATAAATCAAAAGTAAAACCTGGATCACAAAAATATCCATTTAAGCAACCATCTTTAATCATGCCTAACACAAACACAATTTAAATAATATTTACTCATATTAAAGGGTTAGTTCACCCAAAAAATGAAAATCCTGTCATTAATTACTTACCCTCATGTCATTCCAAACCCGTAAGACCTTCGTTCATCTTCAGAACACAAATTGAGATATTTTTGATGAAATCCAAGAGCTTTCTGACCCTGCATAGACAGCAAAGCAACTACCAGAAGGGACATTGTTAAAATAATCCATGTGACATTAGTGGTACAGCTACAATTTTATAAAGCTACGAAAATACTTTTTGTGCCCATAAAGAAAACCAAAATAATGACTTTATTTGACAATTTCCTGCGTCAGCAGCACCACGCGCATTCATTGTGATACTCTCGTGAACATGGGGTGAAGACTGACACAGAGGAGAAGAAATTGTTGAATAAAGTCTTTATTTTTGTTTTCTTTATGCACAAAAAGTATCCGTGTAGCTACCATTATGGTTGAACCACTGATGTGACATGGACTATTTTAACCATGTTCTATACCTTTCTGGGCCTTGAACGTGGTAGTAGCGTTGCCTGCTATGGAGTTTTAGAAAGCTCTCACATTTCCTCAAAAATATCTTAATTTGTGTTCCGAAGATGAACAAAGGTCTTATGAGTTTGGAACGACATGAGGGTGAGTAATAATTTATGACAGAATTTTCATTTTGGTTGAATTATCCCTTTAAGCAGGAACAAATCTACACTTTCCCTGACATCTTTGCATAAAAATAAAATGTGATTCATTAACACTGAAGATTATACTTACGGCAAATCCAAAAGCTGAAGCACTGTGTCTCATGAAGGATACAGCTACAGGGGAAGAACAAAACAACAGAGAATAAGAAGAGAGAAAGATGTTATACATTACATTACAAAGAATAAATAATACACAGTACAGCACTTTGTAGCACTGACTAACGTAAAGGAGCTTCTGATGGAAATTAAGCCATTTCTGAAATACTATGTGCCAGAATTACTGAACAATGCAAATAAGCATTAGAGCGAAATTCTATAAAAGTGCCGATGGGAGGGGAAAATTCTGTGTGTGTGATTTACTGACAACGCACACATTAAAGAACACAGACGCATAATGAGCAGCGCACGCATAACAAGTTATCGTATGCATTAAAACATGCTTTTTGGCTGTTAAATAATGGTGCAAATACCAGTAATTTGACAAGCGCAAACGTTAGTAAATCATGTTGCATTCATTTTAATACTCTCCTCCCATAAATTTTACGTCTCAAAGTGAAACGCCTACAAATGCATATTAAATAAGATCAGGCGCAAAAATAACTGTCACCGCCTTTTCAGTGCTAATTCTTTACTGCGCGTCTTTAGCAAATCCTAACAGTACTAAAAAAGCCAAAAAGCCAGTTTGTGCTGGCGCAAGCTGTTAGTAAATCTGGCCCTTTGTCTGTTATTCTGAACTGATTTGATGTTTGGTAAGAAAACATTCAAAGCAGAGTCCTGTTGTATAATGTCAGCTGTTGTTATCAGATGTAAATGCAATTGTCCAATCCCATGTTACATTTATCAGTAACAGAATGCGCAGTCAACTCACCCCTCTATCTGCATCTATTAAAATGTGAATTGAAAAAGGCTACCCACTGTGTTTTGACTTTTTTGACAAAGCTCTCTAGCTGTCGAGATATGAGGCTCTCCATTTTACCAGGCGTGAGCTTGCATTTGAGAGGCTCTATTTGCTGCCCTCCTCTAGAGTGGAGAACTCTCACTGTTCTATTGATCTCCAACTTTAAAGACAGACTCGACCACCACGTGTCATAGCAACAGAGGGGATGCACACTGCATGATATCCCACACTGCCCTTGAAACAGAACAACGCTCCTGCTCTGGAGCTGTTTTGTTTGTGTATGGAAAACAAAAGATGTTTGACAAAAACAACTGAGGTCTCTTCAGAGCCCATAACAAATGTTGATGCAGTCACTGCATTGTTATATATAATATCCAACAATGTCAGAGTGGTGGCATTGTGGTCAGTACAAGTGTTGAGACCTGACGGGTTCAAGCTTGGCCCAGATTGTGTTTCCACCATTCTCTCAGTCAATAAAAATGTGGCCAAAAAGCAAGAGAAAACACTATTAGTTGCACATCCTCTATCTGGAAAAGATAGCATCCATATTCTTCCTGGCCTATTGCATATGAAATATTTCCCCCAAAAAATGTGCAAATAGGCAGGAATGTGATGATCAAAGAACCCAGTGAGTGTAGTTATAGCAGAGGAAACATGCCTTAGGAAGTAGGTCAAAATATGTGTGAATGTCTCCAGTCCTGCATTACATCTATATTAATATTAACAAGAAAAAAAAATTCTGCTGATGTAAAAATATGGTTTTGGAATGTTCAATAAGCTCATATAACTGTGTTGTTCAGGTGTCAACATATTTGATTTGTTTACCGTATCTTATAAAGGCTCAGGTGGAAACTGGAGGTGGGAAGTGTAGGCTGGTCCAGATCGTTTGACAACCAGCAGGTTTTGAATTGGGGAAATTTCTGCATACTTCAAGTTTCCGAGTCAGAACACAAAACGAAAACTCCCGGTTGGGGGTTTTGCTAACAAGACACAAGACACCTATTAACAGGAGAAAAGCTGTAGAGGAAGAAGTAGAGGAGAGAGAGAGGGAGATGGCTGGCTTGTCTGATTCGCACTTAGTCACTATTTCACTTTCAGTCTCTCCTAGTCTCAAGTGTGTGGTCCAAAGTCCCTTATAAGAAATCTCAGTTCACTTCACGGCTGTATTTACAATGTCTCTGGGCAGCTATTTCAGGCAACATCAACTCTTATGTTATTGAATGGGAAAATAGTGAAATTTCCAAAACATGCAAAACAGCAACAAAATGTCTCATAAATATTTCAAATGCCCAAACAACATAAAGGTGGGTCTAGTCAAAACGCAAGTGCAGTCCTAAGGACAAATCTCAGGCTTCTACAGCAGCTTAAGTAACACGATGACAGGATTTATTTAAAAAGGTGGGATCACAGTTAGCATTGTTTTCCGAATTTTCATGGGTGGGATCATTTCATTGCGAATCAATGCAATTGACCCTTTGCAGGGAGTTTGATCGACAGGCGATCTGTCCAATCATAATGCCGAATCTGCCATTTTGTCAGACAAACGAACCAGACAGGAGAGTAGATTGACATTGGTGGACTTGAACTTGAAAAATGGTGTGTAATGACGTCTTTCCGCAGTTGAAACAAGGTAACTTCTGATGTTCATTCATGTTTATTTTGTGCTATAACTAGTAAAGAAGAAGAGATGATCGGTTCACATGCCGCTTGAACTGATGTGCTGCAGCGATCTGTTACACGTTAGAGAGCCACAAAATGGTATTATTTTAATTTCTTACAAAATGATAATATTCGAAAGCTGAGATTTTGTATCATACCAAAAGTAACCTGTTTTGTCTTTTCTGTCAGCGCATTGTCAGTTTTCTCTTTATTCTGCGATGTATTTTATCACTGCGTGAGAATGAGAATGTGTGGCGTGAAAGTAGGGGTGTCCTGATAAATCAATCTCTGGAATCTATTCTGAGCTTAGTTTTTAAAAGCCGTGCTCTAGGCTAGTTTTTAACTGCACACGAAGCAGCTCACGAAGAGTGTGTGTGTTCAACTGCGTAATTTAAGTGGTTAAATGTACCTTTTCGAAATTTATGAATGATTTTTTTAAGTTCAGGTGATGTGTGTGTGTAAGAAACTGGACGCAAGCAGAGTACGGCTGTTTCTAAAGCATGCAGTGCCATCTCCACTCTTTAAAATAAAGGTTCCAAAAGGGGGAAAACTAGGCTCTCTTCTCTTGAAAACTAAGGGCTCAGAATCAATTCAAGAAAGAATCACGATGCATTCGGAAAGTCACAGAATCAATCCACAAAGCGATTTATCGTGACAGTGCTTGTTGGACGTAGCAACAGTAACAGGTCAGTAATAGATGGGTCTTTGAGAATTGTCAATAGGAATTTCACCTGAGGGCGAATGATTTCCCCACACAGCTTTCACAACAGGTTCAAGTTGGTTACACAAATTCGCCCTGCTGACCATCAGAAAGCTGCTTGTTTTGAATGTGACTTCTGTGTGTTCGGTGCTTTATACCTTTCTACATGCATCTGAAATGTTCCTGAAATTGTCTCTAACTTGGCTGTAACTAAAGCCACCACACTGTGCTTTGAAGGTTTTTTTACATCATTCTTATGAATGAGTCTTTTTTTACATTTTCAATGAATCAACAAATCTAATTCCACTAATTAAATTGAGCTGAACTCATTGAATCAGTGATCATGTTAAAGCAGTTAAGATGTGAATTATGATTTAAATTACAGTCTGTTCATTGCACAAACCTGTCAAATGACTTTAAAAAGACTTGGGGCCAGATTTACTAACAGCCTTTTGCCGTTGAAATAGTACTGTCAGGATTTATGCATTTGTAGTTTTCCTTTAAATCACACACAGAATTTTACCCTCCCATTGGCACTTTTATGCATTTGCGCTCTAATGCTAATTTGCCCTGTTTAGTAAATCTTGCCCTATAGTGCCTGAATTGTATGGACAACACTTATATGATCATATAATATTTTTGTGGCGCTTTTGTGTTTTTGTGGCACTAAAGCCACCGTTAAATGTATCTATTAATTGTAATTGCACAGAAAATTTCAAAAGGTCACTTAATTTGTGTTTCATAGATTATTTCATTTTTTGGAATGACTACTTCTTTGGTTATTTTTTTTCTTTTGGTTATCTTGTTAAAAACAATAATCCTACATTGGTCAATAAGCAATTAAAATAGCATTT
Source organism: Garra rufa (assembly GCF_049309525.1). NCBI lineage: Eukaryota > Metazoa > Chordata > Actinopteri > Cypriniformes > Cyprinidae > Garra > Garra rufa. The sequence continues at coordinate 23,546,201 of NC_133368.1, read as the reverse complement.
CTATTGCTCCGAAGCACCCGCATACTGTTTTAACTCAACAAAATGACAATGACATTTTAAATTCCTTTTTCTAATGAATGAGAAATGGTGGGAGAACCCCTTTCTGAGAGCTTTGGGCCGATAATGACCACCGCTCCTGCTTTTCATCACGCTAATCCCCATCTCGGAGGAGTCGAGCTGACTGAGGATGTCGTCCTCTTGTAAGAATGTGTGTGCTATGAATTTCAAAGGAGGACAGAGACGTCAGTGAAATAAGAAAGTGGAATTTGCTGCTTCCTGTTGATCAGATTTCTAAAGGAAGAACTCTTTAAAAGCTTTGAACTGTCACAAATATACGTCAAAGCTTCATTGTTTATTTAAGGCTATGTCTTGAGATGTCACCGGCAGTCCCAGGATTCCCATTTTAATGCTTTATTTGTGGTGCAGTGCAGCTAATTTGTTTTTATGAAAGGAAGAATCTTCCATCCACTTTCTGCAGTGGAAATCCAGTTTATTTATAACCGACTGGGCGAATCAATAGTCAGTGTCTCGCTAATTCTACTGTAATCTTTTTGAAATCAATTTTAGGAGTGCCACAGAAAGCATCACTTTAAAAGAGTCAATAGGCTTAAGTGAATATCAATACATAACATGCTCTTAATATCTTAGTGTCAGGATAGTGACTAAGTCATCCCACATACAGTTTGTGAATAATCAACATTTACCTCATAAGAGAGTCTGTGTACATGCAAAGGACTTAATCGGCAATTCCAATGCAAATGAATGCAAATTCCTCGACCTCATGTAGCAGCCACGTTAGGGGACGCTGGCTATCACAACAATGCTCTTCCTCAGCTCTGCTGCAATATGTTGTCTTTAATAATTCACAACCTACAGCACTGGGCCATTTGCCACATGCAGAGTGGAGTTTACTGCACTCCTGATGCTCAGTGCAGCTCACCAGTGCTGACATTAAATTTAGAGAATTCATTGGAGAAACGGTGGAGTTTAGGCTTCATGTGAAATATGATCATCAAACAGTGCAAGTCTTGCAAGGAAGTTGAAGCCATATGCTCTGCGGGTAAGACTAGCATTGAATAAAGAAGTTTAAAAGTGTGCCTTAAGGGTCTAACAACTTTTTTTAAATGATGTTTCACATAGCCTGGTTTCCAGAAACTCATTCTCACCTGAAACAAAAATAGAAACCGACGAACCACAGACCTCCACAGTCTTGAAAAGAAAAAAATCAGGGGGGAACCTTGCACATTCATAAAATAAGCTGTAATTCACACCATTACTGAACTTCAGTAGAATCTCTGTACTGCTAAGAGCTTCAGTCAAAGGGCAAATAAACAGACTGAATAGTGAAGCAGTATATCAGTGACTCATTGCCCCAGTAACTTGACTGTGTTTTTTAGATTAGTGTTCAGCTGTGTGCTGTGAAAAAGGGTGACTTTAAAACTGATGTGTTTATCCACACAAGAATTTACACACTGCCTTGCACACAGTGGCACACAATATACTTCCATACATTTCTAAAGCGTTTAGCATAAGAAATGTGCAAAAAGTCTAAGTGTATTTGTCTTAATTTTTTAAGACTATAAACCAAAATGCTTTAGTTTTCAAAGTTTGTATTTTGTATGGTACTTATGGTTTACTTTAAGGCATTAAATTATGCAAATAAATAAATGAAGTAAGTAATTAATTAATCAATGTAATTTATTTATTATGACTATATTGAGAATAATAATAATAATTATTATTATTATTATTATTATTATTATTATTATTGTTGTTGTTGTTATATTTATACAAACTATTATTTATTTATTTATTGAGTAAAGTTATTTATTTATTATGATTATTATTTATAGTAGATATAGAGTAATATTTATTATTTTAAATCATTATTATTATATAAAATATAAATTATTTATTTATTTATTTATTTATTTAAAGTGGCTATATTGAGTCAAATAATGTATTATTATTATTATTTACAATGGCTATATTGAGTAAAATTATTATTATTATTATTATTATATAAAATTTTATTTATTTATTTATTTCAAATGACTATATTTAGTAAAATTATTATTATTATCATTAATTTACAGTAGATATATTGAGTAAAATTATTTATGATTTTAAATTATTATTATTGTTACTATATATTTATATAAAATATTATTCATTTATTTACAATTGATATATTAGGTCAAATAATAATAATATTTAATTATTATAATTATTATGTAAAATATTATGTATTTATTTATTTATTTACAATTGCTATATTGTGTACAGTTATTTATTATTATTATTATTATTATTATTATTATTGTTATAAATTATTAGTAGTACTATTTAAAATATTATTTATTTATTTCCAATGTCTATATTGAGTAACATTATTATTACTATTATTATTTATTTAATTATTTCCAATTTTTATATTGAGTAGAATTATGTATTATTATTATTATTATTATTATTATTATTATATACAATTTTATTTATTTACAATTGCTATATTGAGTAAATTATTATTACTATTATTAATATTATTATTGTATACAGATTTATTTATTTATTTATTTCCAATGGATATATTGAGTAAAATAATGTATTATTATTATTATTATTATTATTATTATTATTATTATTATTATTATTGGTATTATTATTATTATTATTATTATTATTATTGGTATTATTATTATTATTATATACATTTTTATTTATTTATTTTTTATTTTCAATGGCTATATTGAGTAAATTTTAGTGCTGTCAAATTATTAATTGTAATTAATCACATCCAAAATAAAATTTGATAGCTAAAAAGAGATTTTGTGTATAATCTCAAAGGACTTTGAAAGCCTGTAGCAAACAAATATTAGATTATGACTATTAGGATATATTATAAATTATTCTGTCATAATGTGGAGATGTTCTAGAGAACTGTGACAACAATCAAACAAAATCTATATTGATACATTTGAAGGAAATATTACATTTCATGCAATAGTACAAAATGTGACATTTGCCCAGAAAATGCATTTCACAAGTTGGGAGATACATCTCCTTCATGACAAATATCAAGAAAGAATTCCCTTTCTATGCAGAATTATTTACAGATTCCAGGTATTCCCTCTTGTGGGACCAGCCACACGTCTGACCCGCCTCCGCCTTGCCCTCAGAATCTCAGTGATACTGCATCCAGGTTCCAGAGACCTAATCTAGGTTGATTTATTGAGGTCACACTCACAGCACATGCAGCTCACGTCTGAGCTCGGCTTCCAGGAGCCCCTTGAGACCAGAGACTCCCCGCCAATATGGCCGGTCGAGCAGATTTGCTTGGCTACCATTTTGCTGTTAACAGGAAGAGATCTGCACCTGCTTTCTGCTGCAGAATGCTATCAAATATATACTGATACAGGCTTCAGGACATGCCAGATTGACAGTGTTTCTATAAGGAAGTTTTATGGTTTGCATGCGTGTTTCAAGGCATTTAAATTTAATGCGGTCTCTGTCTGTGTGTGTGTGTGTGTGTGTGTGTGTGTGTACCTGGTATTCATCACGTTGTGGGTACCAAATGTCCCCACAAGGATAGGAATACCAGTAGATTTTGACCTTGTGGGGACATTTCTCAGGTCCCCATGAGGAAACAGGCTTATAAATCATGCACAATGAGTTTTTTTGATGAAGTAAAAGTATGCACAGTCTCCTGTGAGGGCTAGGTTTAGGTGTAGGGTAGGTGTAGGGCCATAGAAAGTACGGTTTGTACAGTATAAAAACCATTACGCCTATGGAATGTCCCCATAAAACATGTAAACCCAACTGTGTGTGTGTGTGTGTGTGTGTGTGTGTGAAGAAGCATGTGACAGGATTGGTGTGCCCACAGACGCATCTGATCCCCAGTCAGTGCTCACGCTCACGTAAACACCCCAGTGGTGCTCGGCTGACTGAATAACTGAATAAATTTTGAGGGACTGGAAAGAAAAACTAATGACACTCAGTACACGCAGTAAACGTTAATTATATAAAATCAGATTTACAATTTTTCTAGAAAAAAGAAAGCGAGAAAAAAATTACAAAAATTACAACTGTTTACTTTTAACAAATACTTGACAGCAGAACCCTATGATTTTATTGCGTGTGGCTGGAATAAAATAAAACTTATTAAATTAATTTAATGGGTGCTGAGTTTTTTGGGTGGCAACAGATACACTCTTTTAAATTAAAGGGGACAGGATGCAAAATTCACTTTTACATGGTGTTTGCATATAAATGTGTTTTAGCAGTGTGTGGACACAACCACCCTGCAATGATGAAAATCCATTCACTCCTTTTTTTAAGCCCAAAAAACCTAAACAGTTTTAATTTTCTGAGCAGTATGACGTCATACTGATCAGGCTCTGCCCACAACCACCGTATTAGCATATTCCTGCCCTCAGCCAGTTGTACGCCATCTGCTTTTTTCTCCACGCTCAAGCAGCTGTAGCAACAGCAATGTCTTGTAAGCAATTGTAGTTGGAGGTTAAAGTGAACATAAGAGTCTTCGTTTTCTCTCGACATCAAAGCCACTGCAGAAGCAGTGGATTAGTTGTTTTTGATGGTAATGCGTCACAGAATACACAACAAATGGAAGAAAAGGGCAGAGTGACCAGTAGCTCATTATCATTTAAAGAGGCATGCACTGAAACAGGTTGCTGTGAACAGAGCTGTTTTTGACAAGGTAAAAAGGGTGTTGTTTTACACGACCATTAAGGAATTTTAAAGTATTTTGCTGACATTTCATAAAGACCTTAAAGAATCATACCAACTTGTGGAAAATGGGCATCTGATGTCTCCTTTAAAGGTTTCTGTTTAAAGCTTCAGCCTGTTTAAAGTTTAACCAGAAAAGACCTAAATAAAAAAACCCTGCTTTGTTGGTATAATGACTTTGTATTACTCAAAAGCCTCTCTGGTGTATTTTAGAAAAGTCTGTTAGACTGTGGCACAGTGGAAACTATAATTATATCATTAGATAAATATTTAATCACCTTAAAAATAAAACATCTTCTATTTAAAACTAAATAGACTTAAATATTTTGACTTGAAATTCTTCATGGTGAATTTAAAGGGTTTTTAGGACTCTCACATACAATTATGCTTAAAGCTAAACTGTGTATATCTGAACCAAATAACGTCACTAAATGGAACAATGCAAAAGCAGCGCTTGTATTCAAACAGATGTTTTAAACACTCCCCCTTTCTGCGATTGGTCAAACAAACACATAATCCCACCTCCAAACTCATGTCATTGGTTAAGCCAATGTTGCTGTGTCAAGCCAAAGTCCCTTTTAAGGAAAGTCGGTTCACTCTGCGGCCATATTTGCCAAACCTCACGGCAATTATTTCAGGCTTGCAAGAAAAAGTCCTGTTTACTTCAATGGAAAAATCCTGAAATCTCAAAAAAATCACATGTAACTGTTTTAAATCAGCAACAAAATCTGACATAAACATTGTTTCTTATGCTCAAATAATGTTAAAAAAGCTTATATTTCAGATTGGTCCAACCAATGTGTATGTGAATATCTAAGCGCACGTCTCTAGGTTTCTATGGCAACTAGAGCTTCTAATGCCAGCTGCAGTGATGCTATTAATTTACTAATTGACCATTGGCTCTTTTTTGTCATTAATTACTCACCCTCATGTCGTTCCAAACCGTTAGAACTTCGTTCATCTTTGAAACACAATTTAAGATATTTTTATGAAATCCGAGAGCTTTCTGACTCTGCATAGACAGCAACACAACTACCACGTTTAAGGTCCTGAAAGGTTGTAAGGACATTATTAAAATAGTCCATGTGACATCAGTGGTTTAACCGTAATTTTATGAAGCTACGAGAATACTTTTTGTGTGCAAAAACAATTTCTTCTCTTCCACATCAGTCTTCGACATGCGTTCACAAGAGTACCTCGACACATGGTGAGAGATGCTTCATAACATTACGGTTAAACCACTGATGGACTATTTTAATGATATCCTTACTATTCTGTCCCTTGAATGTGGTAATTACATTGCTGTCTATACATAGCTCTCAGATTTCATCAAAAAATATCTTAATTTGTGTTCCAAAGATGAACGAAGGTTATAGAGGTTTGGAACGACATGAGGGTGACTAATTAATGACAGAATTTTTATTTTTGGGTGAACTTATCCCTTGAAGATTATTTTTTCCTCTACAATACGGTTGTCTGCAGACTGAGGCACAGGTTGAAAGCTGACCTGATGAGCTGACATGCTTTAGGAACACCTGCTCAGCGCGTGTCTGTGTGCTGTACATGAACACATGTCTGAGGATCTGACAACAAGCTACCAGAGCAGCAGCTGTTCCTGTCCATATTTTAACAAGAGCAGGACAGGAGTTCAGGTGAAATAGACTGTAATGTCCTAGTGTTAAATATGGTGTCCTTTCATGCATTCCTACATGACATATCCAGTTATATTTAACCACTGATTTTTTTTTATAATTCGCACTCAGGACTGAAATTGTTCTTGAACTTGACTTTTTTCAGCCGCATTCAATTTATGTGCAGCATAACTCAGAAACAACATCATTCAAGCTCAATCCAGGCTTTCTCAACTGTAATAGCCAGAAGGGATTCAGGACCATGGACAGCAGCAGTGCACAACGTGATTTTCACTACCTTTGAACAAGACAGTGAGAATACAGACATGAAGAACATAAGGCTGGAATATATGCACTGGCTGATGCCACTGAATGCTGACAATAGCAGGAACATTGTTGGTGGATAAACAGTTATTCTCTCAACTTATATATAAATAGCATTAGCATATTTTTTCAATGTATTCTGTTTTTGAGGGCTTACATTGCAAGATTATGAATACCAGTCACTGCTGTAGTGCAATAACTCTGAACTCTAAAAAAAAACCATAAGAGCAGGCACAGAAATTAATTTGAAAGCTAAGATATTTTTCATATTTACCAAACAGACCTCCACACACTGCATTCCATCAGCAAACATCTTGAGGCATTACTAGGGATTGAAAGAGGGAAGGAAGGAAATTGCAATTTTTGTAAAAAAAAAAAAAAAAAAAACTCAGTAGATAAATTATATTTCAGAAAGGAAGGAAGGAAGGAAGGAAGGAAGGGAGGGAGGGAGGGAGGGAGGGAAGAAATGAAAGAAGAAAGCATGGTTATAACCAGTTGGTTTTGATGTTGGTTTTGTACGTCACAGCAGTTCTGATTGGAAATTTTCGTTGAGTAGCGGAAACTCTAATGCTCTGTGACGTTTTAAAATAATGTACCATCTGCACTACACCTATACCTACTGGATAGTATGAACAAAAGCGAATGTGATGTAAATGCATTCGCAATTATGCCGTTTTAGCTTGTTTTTCGATTTCTCATCTTTCAGCTCCTACATCATGAGCCATGTTTTTGACAGCCATGCCGGCTGAGCTACTGAGCAAGCTTGTTCCATCCAGAAAGCGAAACATGGAGCTGTGATTATAACTGTTTATGAAAATGATTACAAGAGTTCACTGTTTTACCGCCTCTAGTGTTCATTTCTGTTGGAAACTGCAGCGATATGTACTTATTGGTATGTATTTTGTGACTTGTGATAAAGTTTCCACAGGTAAGCCTATACGTTTTCGTCATGAAATCAAACCGTTTCTATGTAGATGATACCGTTATCTAGTTCTCTTATGAACGCTTTAGCATGGCTTTGTGAAAAAGTAACTAGTATATTGAATGAAATAGCATAGACTTCTTCATGGCTAGTGTTTGCATATTTAATTTAATTCTGTAACCTGCTTGTTCTACAGATCTGTGTAGTGTTAAATGCTACTGTTATTGATAGGATTAACAACGTTTCTGACAGACAAAATCATGTTTTTTTTTTTGTTTGTTTGTTTTTTGCATTTGCATTTGCATTTCCCTAACCGATTGTGTTATCCTGTCAGCAATAACCTATCTGTGGGCTTTTGTGATTGCTGTCAGTTTAAGTGCCTGTGATGCAGTGTTGCCAGATATTGCTATGAAAGCAAATAAACACCAAAAAAATTTTTTAAAAAAAATGTACCAAATTTTGTTCAAACCTTTTGTGAATAAGATAAGATAAAGATATTGCTAACCCTTTTGCTAACTGCAACTTCCCACTTTATTAACTTTCTTAAGTGGAAAAGACAAGTCCAAAAACATTTATAATAGCTTGATCTGGCAACACAGTGGAGACTGCACCCGCACACTCACTAACAACTCTCACAGGCCTCCTTCACTCTGCCAGCATCTCGCAGTAATCATTTTCACACCACGGACACTAAACGTTAACTTAATTATACATGCAGACACTCATATAGGTGTTTAAAACCGCAGATTAGTCATTCAGACAACAAATTTTACTTGTGAACAAAATTTACAGAGTTCCGGACCTTAATGACCTCATAGCTGGCTATGGCCATGGAAGAAAGGAAGGAAGGAAATTGCAATAAAAAAGACGACAATATAGATTAAAATGTAGATGTTATATATTTTGAAATAAATGAAGAAAAAAGATGTATTGCAATTTTTGTAAATAAACTCAGCAGACAAATTATATTTCAGAAAAGAAAGAAAGAAAGAAAGAAAGAAAGAAAGAAAGAAAGAAAGAAAGAAAGAAAGAAAGAAAGAAAGAAAGAAAGAAAGAAAGAAAGAAAGCTGAGGTCAAAACAGCTGAGGTCAAAAGTTTACACACACCTTGCAGAATCTGCAAAATGTTAATTATTTTACCAAAATAAGAGGGACCATACAAAATGCATGTTATTTTTTATTTAGTACTGACCTGAATAAGATATTTCACACAAAATATGTTTATATACATACATAGTCTACAAGGGAAAATAATAGTTTAATTTATAAAAATGACAAAACTGCATACACTTGATTTTTAATACTGTGTTGTTACCTGAATGATACACAGCTGTTTTTTTAGTTTGTTTGTTTGTTTGTTTGTTTTTAGGTGATAGTTGTTCATGAGTCCCTTGTTTGTCCTGAAAAGTTAAACTGCCTGCAGAAAAGGCCTTTTTTTGCTTTTTCAGCATTTTTGTGTTTTCACACTGAGGACAACTGAGGGACTCATATGCAACTATTACAGAAGGTTCAAACACTCACTGATTCTCCAGAAGGAAAAATGAAGCATTAAGAGCCAGGGGTATAAACTTTTGAACACAATGAGGATGTACATTTTTCTTATTTTGCCTAAATATCATTTTTTTTATAAAAAAAAAAATATATAGTTTAGTACTGCCCTTCAGAAACTACAGATAGTTGCATGTTTCCCAGAAAACAAAATAAGTTACATTTACCCTGATATTTTAATTCTTAATGAATCATGTTTCCTTCTGAAGCATCAGTGAGCATTTATACCTTCTGTAATAGTTGCATATGAGTCCCTCAGTTGTCCTCAGTGTGAAAAGATGGATCTCAAAATCAAACAGTCATTGTTGGAAAGGGTTCTGTCACGGTTTATGGGTTCACTCACTCATTTTTGCGTGTGTGTGTGTGTGTGTTGGGAGTGTGCTTGTTTGTTGGTGTGTGTGTGTGTGTGTGTGTGTGTGTGTGAGCGTGGGTGTGGCTGGCTGTCGCTGATGAGCTGATCAGGTTCAGCTGTGGCTCATCAGCACTGCTATTTAAGATCGGCTCTGTTTGTTCTCTGTTGTCAGATTGTTTGGTGTTGTTGCTCGCCGTGGCTGTCTCTTGTGTTTCTCCCCTCCGTGTTTGCCTCATCTGGATTCCGGCTTTATGGTCCCTCGTCCTTCCTGCTACCTGGCTATCTGCACTCGGTTGTCTACTGGTTCCTGCGCTACCGGCTTTCTCCATCAACGGCTCGACCAGCTTTCTGACCTTCTATCACCATTTCCCTGTCTGCTTTAAATAAACTGTTATTATTGCGTTTCGCTATTGAATCTGGACTCTTTTTCCTGACAGGTTCAAATACACAAAAGTGATGAAAAACCAAAGAATTTGTGGGACCTAATGGATTTTTCTGAAGAACAGTGGGCAGTTTAACTTCAAGACAAACAAGGAACTCATGAACAACTATCACTAAACAAAAAAAACACAGCTGTGGATCATTCAGGTATCAACACAGTATTAAAAATCAAGTGAACAGGGTAATTTTTATAAATTCAACTATTTTCTCTTGTGGACTATATGTAAACATCTTTTATGTGAAATATATTATTCAGGTCAGTACTAATTTAAAAAAAACATGCGTTTTGTATGATCCCTCTTATTTTGGTAAAATAATTAAGATTTTTCAGATACAGATAGACACATAGACAGGTGGAGAGAAAGAAAAGTGTAGAGTTTCAGAGTGACTGACGATGTGTCCCATAAACAACACAGCATAGCTGTTATCAGGACACTGGTTCCATTATTACAGAACAATTTTGTGATGCAGGTCCTGCCTAAATGGACTAGAAGGAGAACTCAACACCGAGACTTAATGTGTTTAGACAGGTTCCTAATGGAGCAGAACGGCAGACGTCTGCAGCGCTCTGCTCAGGTTACAGGGCCAGTAAAATACATGCAACTAATTTATCCAAACCCTGCTTGATGCTTTAAGCAGAGGGACAAAACCATTATATACTCAGCTAACAACAGCAGGGATGACAAAACTAAGACAAAACAATAAAAGATCATCATCTTATGACAACATGGTCAAAACAGCCACAGGCAGCACAAGGCGTTGATAAGGTGAGAGAAGAGCATTCAGTACGTGCAGAAAATAGGGTGTGACTTTAGGTGAAATGTGTTGCAGCACTGAAAATGTCACCAAGCTTGGTGTTTTAAAGGTGATGTCATATCTCAGTGATGATTCACAAGTGAAAAGGGATCATAATCTCATGATTAAAAAAAACAAAAAACAGAGAGATAAAACTAAAGTAATCGCAATATATCTGAAATAAAAATGTTCTTCTAAATGCTTGGTTGAACTTGATATAAGATGCCTGTCAGCAGGACAGAAATAAAGACAGACAGCTGGGAATAAAGTTCAACTGCAGTGAATAAATCTCTGTCTTTTGGCACTGCATGTGTGGATATAATCCATAGCTGATAAAGACAGTCAAAGTGTAAAGATACAGCACTCAAACAAGAACCAACAACCTCTCAGTGAAGCTGCTCTAATGGGGCGATATTATATTTCACACACTATTTTCATAACTCCTATGTAATTAACTCTGACCAGTGCTGCATGTATCTTGGCTTCAGTTGGCTAAATGTCAGTTCAATTAAACAATGCTAAATTTGGATCTGATGTTGCTTAGAATCCCATTTGAAATGAGATATTTAATCTTTGTAAGTAACAAAACTGAAGACACTGATGAGTTTGAAAAGCACGGTGACTGCCGCAGTGATAAAACGCCACACGTTAGTTCAGTTCAATAAAAAGCTGAAATGACAAGCTAATGACTCATTATTATCGCTTCTCACTTTCAGTATTATTTTGGTAGCAAGCAACATGGGTTCACACTGGAAAGGCGTAATTAAAATAGAAGTCTCAAGGATCTAGTTATTATGCCACATATCAGGACTTGAAAACTGGAATACTGATTTCCCATGAGTGCCACATTCACCAGTGTTATCTAATTTTTAACCTTGAACCTGCTTCATTAAAAACTCTTTGCATACCCAACTACACATATTCACACCACATACTCTGAAAAATGAAAAAGTGATGATCACTGATTCATCTGAGTGCACTAATTCAGGTGATGCATGTCATTATAATAAATCTGAACTGTCCCCATCTGCCTCCTAACTCAGTCATTTCTAAAAAAATAAAACATTTATTTATGAGAAAAGTTCAACTTGTTTGTTGCAATTTTATCCTATGGAAAACAAAAATAGATTTGGAATATAGCATATTAATTGTATAAAATAAATTATGGTGATTTTAATAGGTTAGTTCACCCAAAAATGAAAATTCTGCCATTAATTACTCACCCACATGTTGTTCCAAACCTGTAAGACCTTCGTTCACCTTCGGAACAAAAATTATAAAATTTTTTGATGAAATCTGAAAGCTTTATGACAGCTTTATGCATAGACAGCAACACAACTGACATATTTAAGGGCCAGAAAGGTACCAAGAACATCAACATTGTTCAATAAAGTTGTTATTTTAGCTTTTATGCGCAACAAAAAGTATTCTCGTAGCTTCATAACATTACGGTTGAACCACTGTCACATGGACTATTTTGTTGTTAAGTTCTTGATAACTTTCTAGACCTGGAACATGGTAGGACCCTTGCTGTCAATGAAGGGTCAGAAAGCTCTCGGATTTCATCAAAAAAATCTTTCTTTGTCTTCTGAAGACAAACGAAGGTCTTGCGAGTTTGGAACAACATGATTGTGAGTAATTAATGAAAGAAATTTCATTTTTGGGTGAACTATCCCTTTAACCTTTTTATAGTGTCTCACCTTTTGGAACAATGTGCAAAATACCAGTTTTTAACAAATAAATAACCAGTTTTTATGGCCAATGTAATGTGTGAATGTAGTGAATGTAGCAACTGCAAAATAAGGAAGGTGACATTGAGGGAACAATAGAGATGATAATTTGCATAAAAGGCAAATGTTTTCTGAGCACATATCTGGCATTTAGCTATTGTGAAAATCCTGATTTCATTTGTGCAGTGTTGTTGTGCTTCACCTGAAACAAACTGCAAAATACTAATGTTGAGTTAATATACAAAGCATGTCACCAGCTGAATTATAACATTACTGACCCTTCATTTAGCTTTGTCCACCTTTAGTTATTTTTCTAGCTCCATCAACATCCTGATTTTCCACACTGACCTGAATGAATGAAATCATTCAATAATACAGATACATTTCTCAGTAGACATATTGGATTGACTTAATGGTTATTGTAAAGTACTGTAAGGCACACTGAAATTATATACACCACCATTCGAAAGTTAAATATAACATATAAATATAAAATCTCAACTGAATCAGATGATGTAGTATATTCTCAAATTAAGAATAATAGCATTTTACTAGCTGTGGCTATATTTTTATTGGACCAACAATAGTACTTAGGTCTAATAGTAAGTCCAACATCAAAGATTTGCAAAATAGGTTTTAGGGTCCTAAAATTATGTCAAATAATTAATCTTACAAAAATCATATAAAATCAACATATCCAATATAAGGAGATAAAATATATAGCCAGTGCAAGAAAATAACATCTACCAGACGAAATGGTATGTTACAGACCCTTATTGTGAAATTACTGCTGGACAGAGATGCCAAACCACTACTCCTGACAATGACTGATGAAAGCAGAAATAAAATGCCAAGCTCTTTTGCTAATCAGTGCATTACATTGTAAAAAGTAATTAGGTGGAACTAATAAGACATGGAGTTATGGGTAAATTTCGCTTAACACTCATATAACATCCATCTTATTTAAGTTATACACCCAATGTTGATAGCAGAAATGTTTCTTTGACAACATGAATCTTCTGACTGAAAAAAAATGAAAAAACACAAAATGCACGCACCTCACAGAATGATAGTAAATCTGTGACATATGCATTGCTAAGCATTAATAATTCTGTCAATATATACAGACAAGTAAAAGCTTGCACACATATCATATGCTGAAAGCATGTTAACAATGTATTTTAATGCTAATTCAGCTGAACTACAGAACAAGACTAAAGTGGCTGTCTAAATGTAATTTTCTAATGCGAAACATCATATTACACTGAATCTTAAATAAGTACAAAGGAAGACTTAAATCTTTTTCACAGAATTACTGCCCTAGATAAGAGTTTTCCAGCTCTCATTAAAAATATATGAGAACAAATGAGACATTTAGGCAGAACAAGGGCCTTTATGCTGCTGTAGATGTGTGTAACTTAAATGATCAAATAAATCAGGCATGGAAAAAATCGAGTAATAAACGAATTTATCCAAATAAGGTTTCAAATAGTGTTAAAGAACAGTAAGTAATTTTGCATGATTTGAGAGAAACTTTTCTGTTTCCTTAAAAGTTCAGCAAAGAGAAGGTTACTTAAGAGAAGTAGCAATATCCAATTCATGAAAATTATCTTTATTGTGAGTCAGATCCAGTCAATGAATCATTGATCCAAATCACAAAAACATTCTGAATCAGGGCTACTCAGTTCTCAAGGGCATTTCACTGATTCAGTGATCAACAACATACTACAGTCAAACCAAAACATATTCTGACATCAGATATATTTTTTTATATTTTCTTACTAGTGGGTGCAAGGCACTATAGTTCATTTATGTAGGTGAGGATACTGCCCTACAAAGGCTAAGTGCAGTAACTACGCCAACACTGAAACTGATAAAAATGCCTTTAAAGTTTTTACACCAGCCAGTCAAATATGTTGTGGGTAGATTAGTGGTAATGCATTCATGTAATGCCTTCTTATGAAGAAATGTTTTATAGATAAAAAACATGACAACTAATGTGATCTTTGAACACAAAAATGCAGATACTGCACTCTGCCTTTGGATGACCTAAAAAAACTAAAACACTATTGCAAAAGCAAAGTGCAGTATCTACAATCTAAATGTGTTCAACTTTTTTGTTGTGTTTCTTACTACATGTTGATCATTATTCTTAAATATGACAGGACACACAAGAAACCGCCCAGTTCTAGTAAATTTACTGATTATGCAATAAAATTCATCATCATAAAAGCAGTTGTATCAGTCTTTTAATTAGGTTGCCATTTTACGGCTGACTCATTCTAAATTATGTTTTTTATTATGTGATCTAACCTGGTTTGCAAATTGCTTATTGCAAACACAGGCAGATTAACAGCTATTTCAATACCGTTGATGACGGGGGCAGTTGTCCGGTTGTCACTTTGCTAAGGAGGCATAGCTAACTTTGCCTAACAATATTAATTTACCGGAGCCAGCTAAGTTTTGAAGTAACCGCTGTCAGTACAATTGGATTAGCTGCCTAAAATGTGAAGAGATGTCCAAATCAAAAACCATTAATGTGATTATAAATCAGATTATCATTATGTTGTCAGAGTGGATAATTGCCTTCAATGGAGCAGTGCAGTATCTGTGGTGTCAAAGCCAGGAAAACAAAGCTAGAACACAGTAACATCACTTACTGCAGTTTGTCTTAGTATTAGTTTAGATTTTGTAGTTACTGCAACTTTGACACTCTTGTTTCTCCGAAATGGGACAAAATTGAACCAGTAGACTTTGCCACAAGACAAAACAGTTGCCACAAAGCCCATTTTAAGCCTTAACTCAATTTTGACCAAATTTGTAGTTACTGCACTTTGCCTTTGGACGGCAGTATAGCAAAATAAAGTAAACTGTGACATATTATATCGAAAAATTCTTCATAAAGTGGTGGATTATAAGTAAAATGTTTGACCTGCGGATTTTTTACACCACAGACTGAACAATATTAAGCATTGTTTGGTAATTGGTCAACAAAGTATTGATAGTTGTGTAAATATTGTCATACTAACCGTTGAATTTTTGGTTGATTGTAATCCATTACATACCTTTCTATCACAGTTATCTGACATTATCAAGATGAATTTGTTCTGACACAGTTTAACTCTTTATAGTTTATTCTCTAAACTATAGAGAATAAACTGTGATAATGTGAGAAATGTTGAAGGTGTCTGAATAAATTTAGATTTGCCTGTACATTACATACATTTAATAAACAATTAATCATGTTCATCTAGCAGAGATCATTATGAGCTCTTACCAGTGTTATTGTTAACTGAAACCTTAGTCTGTTCATCACACAAATCTATCATATGGTTTCAGAAGACTTGTAATATACATGAATGTTTAAGATGGACCACATTTATGATATTGTCATGGTTCTTGTACATAATTTTTTTAAGCTTGAGGGATAGTTCACCCTAAAAATGAAAATTCTGTCATAAATTACTCACAGTCATGTCATTCCAAACCTGTAAGACCTTTGTTCATCTTCAGAACACAAATTAAGATATTTTTGATTAAATCTGAGAGCATTCTGACCCTGCAGTTAGGTTAAAAAAGTCCATGTGATATCAGTGGTTCAATTGTAATGTTATGAAGCTATAAGAATACTTTTTTTTGTGCACAAAGAAAACAAAAAGAACGACTTTAATCAAGAATTTCATTTTTTCCGTCAGTCTTTGATGCACAAAACCTCTCGCAGCTTTATTAAAGGAACACTCCACTTTTTTTGGAAATAGGCTCATTCTCCAACTCCCCCCGAGTTAATAAGTTGATTTTTACCGTTTTGAAATTCATTCAGCCGTTCTCCTGTTCTGGCGATATCACTTTTAGCATAGCTTAGCATAAATCATTGAATCCTATTAGACCAGTAGCATCACGTTCAAAAATGACCAACGAGTTTCGATATTTGTCCTATTTAAAACTTGACTCTTCTGTAGGTATATCGCGTACTAAGACCAGCGGAAATGTAAAGATACGGTTTTCTAGGCCGATAAGATTAGGAACTACACTCCCATTCCGGCGTAATAGTCAAGGAAGTTTGCTGCCGTAACATGGCCGAAGCAGGCGCAGTAATACCACACAGCACATGTGCAAATGTTTACTTCCGTCAACATATCCAACGTGCATGCACAGCACAGACAGCGTTCCTCGCCATGGAGACATTTGTGAGAGACGATTTAGAAGATATTTACTTTGGTGCAGATCCTAAACCGTATCAATTTGAACCAGAATTCACTGAAGCTAAGGTTTTGGTACGCGAAAGACAAGAAAGTGTGTCTGAACTGCCTGGGACAGAAGGGATGAGGAGAGCAGATTCGCGCTGGTGGGGCTTGCCAACCCATGCCAACTAAAAGTGAGTGCCTGTGTTGTCGCGAGTGGGACTAGGTATTGCCATCGATGGCAAGGGTGGATCTACCTGATGAGGAAGTGTCAGGTCGCAACATCCGAGGACTTGGATGCAATGCTGCATCCTGCAACAGTCGATTTTTTTTTCCGGTTTGACAAAATAAACTAGAAAAAACGTCACACGCCGAGTGGACCTAATGGCCAGCTGTCGCAAGAGTAAGTTATTCCTGCTACATTATATAATATAAAGATTTTAAATGCATACTGTCAGTTTGCATTTTCAGGCTTACATTCATGATGTACACTTTTACTCAAAACTGACTTTAAAACACCACCGACTGTTCGCAATAACTTTCTTTTGCAATCACACATGGAATTTGGTCATAGCAAATACTAAGCCAACTGTTCGCCCAAACCTAGTCGTCAGGGGTTGCATTTCACAGGTAACGTTAGCAATTAATCATGTTTCACTTACAGCCGTGGGCGATGCTCCTTGTTGTCCTGTCTGTAACGTTAGTTTGAAGATTGTTGGGATCGCCGTGTCCTTTAGACGCCGTGCTGTAGTATCGGTAAAACTATCCAAATAGTCATCTGGTTCAAAATCCTCGGAGCAAACACGCCATTTCTTGATCGTTTCTAACGGTGTTTTGAGATCTATGTTCAGAGCAGCCAGCCATTGATTCATTAGTCGAAATTGCTTTTTTTTTCGTGGGAATTCTATGAAAGATGGTAGTATATTACGTCTTCGACTTACTATCACAGCCCCTTACAATGCACATAACCATAGCTAATCACACACAGGTAAATCCAGCCACTAACAATTTACCAGCTGCAACAACCGGAATTACACAAACTTAGCACCGGTCACATTGGAAGTTACCTAGCTGGGATCTAATTTCAGGCGCTGTGTGATATTAATGCGCCTGCTTCGGCCATGTTACGGCAGCAAACTTCCTCGACTATTACGCCGGAATGGGAGTGTAGTTCCTAATCTTATCAGCCTAGAAAACCGCTGCTTTACATTTCTGCTGGTCTTAGTACACGATATAACTACAGAAGAGTCAAGTTTTAAATAGGACAAATATCGAAACTCGTTGGTCATTTTTGAACGCGATGCTACTGGTCTAATAGGATTCAATGATTTATGCTAAGCTATGCTAAAAGTGATATCGCCAGAACAAGAGAACGGCTGAATGGATTTCAAAACGGTAAAAATCAACTTATTAACTCGGGGGGAGCTGGAGAATGAGCCTATTTCCAAAAAAAGTGGAGTGTTCCTTTAAATTATGGTTAAACCGCTGATGTCACATGGACTATTTTTACTTACTACCTTTCTGGGCCTATTCCACAGGAAAGTAAGACAATCATACAAGTTTGGTAAGACATGAGGATGACTAAATGATGACAAAATTTTCATTTTTGAATTAACTATCACTTTAACACTTGCTGAAAGGTTCCACTAGACTAAAGTATATCCTGACTGACACTGAATGTAAAGTTAGTAGAGCCAGCAAACACTTCCTGCTGTAAGCCTCAATAAATCTCTGAGCTTTCCAAATAAGATGCATTGCCTGAACTTAGATTTCATTATATATTTTCCCATGAGTTTCTGTAAAAATGATATCAGTTTCAGTATATCATATGATTTCCCAACCCACTTGCATGAAATATCTGAATAAAAAGAAGTATTCAGGCCAAACCACAAAAACAAAGCTGGGTGTTCATCTCCTCAGAATCCAAAGACGGTCACAAGCCCCACACGCTTGGCATCACAAGAGTCATGATGTCTGTTCGGTAAACACCGATTTTCTACAGTACATAAGTGTGACTGTGCGAAATAAGAGTGACAGTGTGGTGACTGTTGCCATCATTACATTACATTACAAAACACAGAGGACAAGTTAAACATGCCGTTTCAGCATGAGACATTCAGACTGCTTGTGGACAGCTAAGCCAAAGGCTTTACATAAATCAAGGGGACAGAGGGAGGCGGAGAAAATTAACTTAAGTCACAGTCAATGTGAATTCAAAACAGCTTTTGGAAAGTTCACGGTCATTGATAACACAGTGAGTAGTATTGTCATGTCAAATGTCCGGCAACCATATGCTTTATCACTGAAGACAACTCGTGATAAACACACTGTCTGCTTCGTATGGGCCAAATGCCAACTTCCTCTTCTCTATTAATCATCCTGTTACGACATAAAGATTAAAAATAGACAGGGATGATATAATAAGAGAATATGTGTGTGTGTTTGAGAGGTATAGGTAAATGTAGGTAGATAAATATAAAAACCTTAAAGCTACAGTCCCTCAGGGATGAGAAATTGCTCTTCTCCTTCATTTCAGGGCCTAAGCATAAATCTTCATTTCTCTCAGTTTACATTCTCAAACAAATCCTTCTCAATTCAATTTTACCTGCGCTTTTCACAAGACACATGGTTCCGAAGCAGCTTTACATAAAATAATACCTTACAACATTGAGACAAAGGCATTGATTTAACAGAATGAGGAAGAAACTTTGGCAGGAACCAAGACTCAGCTGGGGAGTCATCGTCATCTGGCAAGCAAATACTGAAACGTCCTGTCAACCTTTTACATTACTCCTTTGCTTCGTCCTTGTCCATGCGCAACAAGGCTTTATCTTCATAAATTCTATACTGTGTTTCAATATGATATATTGAAAGCACATTTATTCTATTGAAGAACTGCATGAAAGACCTCTTTGTCCTAGTTATCTCTATGTCAAGGGTGTGAAGACAGAAAAAGCATCAAAGAAACAAGGTTGCTTGTAAATTCTCAGATCAGCTGGATAGATGTCAGTGAGCTTTGACAGTTCAAATGAGTTTCTGCTGCACAAATGTTACACCTCTATGTTACACCTCCTTTAAAATAAGCAACATTCCTTTGCTGCATTTTCCCTTAGTCTTATGATGAGTTAAGAGGCTAATGTCAAGAATGTTTTAAAGGAGACCTATTATGCAAAAATCACTTTTATAAGGTGTTCGAACACAGTCGTGTGGCCGCAGTGTGTGAAAACCACCAGCCTATAATGGTAAAAATCCACCCAGTCATTTTTTATAATCCCAATAAATCATCAACATTGATGTCTCTGAACACGCAATTCTAGATTTCTCCCTACGATGATGTCAGTCCCCTCTATGTTTAGGGACCAATACCTTGTGATTTTGGGCTTTTTGGTTTTTCATAAAGTGTTTTTTTCAGTCTAGTGGAATGAAAACTTCCAAAACACACTGTTAATTGTTTCTTTTATAGCACTTTATCTATTTGTGTCAATAGATTTAAATTACAATACATATTTTTAAAGGTCATTTTCTGAAAATGACTTTTTTTCTCCTACACTGAGCCATAAATCTCCACTTCAGTAGCACTTACACACACCAAACTTTATATTTTTTATTGCTGTCTATATCCTGAAGGTTTTTACAGAGGGATTTGTTCATATATAATTTGCTTGATTTTATACATTTTATTCCCAAGAAAATGGTTTAAAAAAAATACAGTGTTTCCTGTCATAATAAAAATATAAAAATATTTATTTCTAAATTATGGTGGGATGAAATGAGATACCCAAAATCCCCTCTGTAAAAACATTTGACTCTAATATGTCAAAAAAAATTAAACAAGAATTTTGAACCTGACTTCATCCAGTGTTTAGATTTTTGTTCTAGAAATCTATGCAAATTAGCACATATTTCATTAAATAATGCATCATTTGCATATCTTTTTACCTTTTTTTCACCTGCAGTTTCTCGCCTTAAAGAGACAAACACAAAAATGGCATGTTTTGGTCACCTTTAATGCCAAGAAATCAATTGCGAATGACCTCCTTTTAAATTTTAAAGGCAGCTTTATATTTACACAGCATGTAAAAAAATATTATGTGTGATATTATAATTAAAATATGCATTAATAATTGCCATTTATTTTTTTATGTACTAAATCCAACAACAACAGTTTTTTTTTTATTCATAAAAAATCTGAGGAAGCTTTTTAATATATTACAAATATATTTATAATTTATATTTTTCTTAAGGTTTAGTAACAAGCAGTTTCAAAGCAACTTTACAGAACATAGAGCCGTACAAATTAAAGGCAACGGACACAAGAAAAAAATTCTGAATCAATGCAAACTATTTCTGAAAATATGTACAAAAATGAGAGATAAATACTAAAAAATAAAGAATAAAAAATATATAGCTTGTGCCACATTGCCACAGCTTAAACTGTTCTGGAAACTCAATATATGAATGGCTTGCCTATAGTAGTCTCTGTATATTAAGCTTGCATAGCAAGAGTGTTTTAACACTGAATAAATTACATACATCAGCTTTAAATAGCAGAGGTGCTGGATGCTTTATGCTTTAAAATATTTCACCTGAAAAAAGGCACAAGTCATCTGCAAGGCTGCTGAAATACAAGCATATTTTGCAGATAAATTCAATATCTTTCCAAATAACAAGGTAAATTGATTTTTGCAATGTTTGCTCACTGAAAGTAGGTTTGTATGCTTTATCAATATGGTTTTTCAGTTACTTAATATCATATTTATAAAAACATCAAAAAATACAAATAAATAAATGAGTACATAATATAAAATAAATATTTAAAATTACACCTCACGTATAAAAAAAATAAACAAATGTATCTTAAAATATGTTTAATGGCTGCAAACACATCTGCTCCATTAAATTTTTATCATGAAAATTAACATTGTCAATATAATGGAATACAAGTTTCCTGTAATTACCAAAGCACACCTCAACTTCTAGCAAAACCCAAAATATTTAAGAAATATAATATAAATACTGCCAACTATTCTGATTGCCTACACTTGATCACAGTGGCCAGTTCTGGCCTAAACTTGATTTTTTCTGAAGACTGGTTCTGCCAGTTCTAGTCTCAACTAGCTGCCCATCCTGATGGACGGCACTGGCAGTTGAAGCTAGTCTCACATAGCCAGGGCTTTGACTCAACAGCATAAGGTCCGGTCCACATTGCAGCTTATTTAGGCCAAGAACGACCCACTTAGACAGGAAGCGATTCAACTGCAATGTAATGTGTCATTAAGAGCCAAGTTTTCATTATAACACAGTAAAAATATAATTACTGCAACAAAAAATGTGTAATCAGAGTAGTCATAATTCAATCAGCCAATCAGACTGAAGCTTGCCATTCTAAGAAAGTAGTATTTTCCAGTTTTGTGTGTGATATAAACCAGACAGTCAGTGAACAGACTGTGGGCGGCCTGTGGGTGACTGAAACTACTTCTAACCTAAACTAGCTGAACATCCTGAAGGCTGCCTGCCACAGCCAGGAAAAGCATCACCAGGAACTTACTGAAGCCTGCCACAGCCAGGATGAGCGTCACCACAATGGAGATCCAGGACACCCACAAAGCTTTCTTCCTGTAACTCTGAGCTTCATGAGGCTTCAGGCGCATGCTGCTCTCCAAGAGACCTGTCAAAAGAGTAAATAAAACACTGGTTAAAGGCCATTATACAATTAAATGAAGTGCACTAGGAGAACAAACAACAGGGGCTGATTATTTACTCACTGGACCATGACAGGCTTTGAGCCTGAGGTGGGTAGCAATATTAAAGAGCTTTACGTCAGATGCAAAGATGAGCAGACATGAATCTGCACTGTCAGAGCGGCACTGGCTCTGTGTTTAATTAGCATGACACTAATAAATTCTCTTTATCATATATCAAGTCACAAAGAACATAACTTGAACATGTTGTTCACAAGCAGTCCTGGGAGATCTTTAGCTATTGGAAGAGGAGACAGCGATGAAAGCCTGTTTCACTTCAGAGTAAAATAACAGAAATAAAGAGTAAATTAAATATATTATATATATTGTGATTTTGTATATCAAAATTAATTTATATCTTGCAGTTTGACTTCATAACACAGAATGTACACTACCAGTCAATAGTTTTTGAACAGTAAGATTTTTACATTTTAATGTTACAAAAGATTTCTATTTCAGATAAATGCTGTTTGTCTGAACTTTTTATTTACCAAAGAAACCTGAAAAAAAAGTCTACACAGCTGTTTTTACTATCATAATAATAATAAATGTTTTTTTGAGCAAATCAGAATATTAGAATGATTTCTGAAGGATCCTGTGACTGGAGTAATGATGTTAAAAATTCGCTTTGAAATCACAGGAATAAATTGCATTTTAAAATATATTAAAATAGAAAACAAGTTATTTTAAATAGTATAAATATTTCACATTTTTATTGTTTTAGCTGTACTTTGGACTGGTATTGTAGGTAAGATTGGTGAGATTTTTTGTTTTTGACAAAAGTACTTTATGCTCAGCAAGACTACATTTATTTTATCAGAAAAACACAAAAAATAATATCACAAATTGCAATTTAAAAAAAACTTTTTTATTTAACACATTTTATAATATAGTTTTTTTTTTGTGAATGCAAAGCTGAATTTCTCCTGTCTTCAGTGTCACATGATCTTCAGAAATCATTCTATAAATCTGATTTGCTGCTCAAGAGATATTTATAATAATTACAAATAATTACAAATTAAAAACAGTTGTGCTTTTTAATATTTTTGTGGAAACCATAACACATTTTTTGGGGGGGAAACAGCCTTTATTTAAAACAGAAGTCTTTTGTAATATTATAAAGATCTTTACTGTCACTTTTGATAAATGTAACACATCTTTGCCTTTTAAAAGTTTTAAATAAAAAAAAGAAAAATCTTACTGACCCCAATCTTTTGAAAGTTTCATTATCATTATCATAACTTTGCCTCACATTTATCTTTATATATTTCACTCTGAGGCAGAAACATCCCTGACCATGGGACATGCGGTTTCCAAACTGTAGGAAACTACATCTTTGTCCATCAACAGAGTCTTTATCAGGCCATTATTAGAGATAAATTCTAAACCACAGGTCACAAATTGAATCCGTGAGTGTAATTATGAACAAGACTAAGTGAACAGAATCAGCAGAACCTGTTGACTGTCTATTGTGTAGCGTCCAAGCAATGTTTACATTCTGCTGTGTTTGCCGAAGAGGTGAAATTCAAATATGCCTCTGTCATCTGTTTAAAATGAATGGCAGCTATGTCATAGTGACAGTGGGTGGTTGTGTATATCTCCCCCCATGCTCACCAAACTGATCTGTCGGCCTGTGGTAGTCACATGCTGAGGGTTATGAGCACAGAGTCAATAGGTGGTCAGTCAGAGTGATTGCAAAAGCTGAAAAACAGAGCTGGGGAATGTGGCCACTCACATGATTTATTTCATCAGTCAGGATCGCAAGCATGTTTTGCTCACACACAAATTCATTCATTTCCAAACCAAAAACTCATTCTAGTCAAGCTGAACTTTGTTCTTAAAGATCTATTACTACACAAACCTTTACACACAGTGAGTTTCCCATGAAACCTCTAGACTATATAGGCACATAAAATGAGCCGAAACTCAACATAAAGGTCTTGCTCCCACTCCGTCTGTCTGCTAATCATGTGGAAGCAAGACATCCACATGACCCAGGATTTCTTCCATGCTTAATAGGGTTTGCATGAAAGAGAGAGAAACATTCCTCTTAATGGATTAAAGGACATTGGCTAAAAGATTTGCTTTTACTTGTAGGAAAAGCTGTAAGTGGAATTAAGCTTACTAAATTTCGGAATTAATGATGTAACTTAGAAAAACAGGATATGCTTCTCTTTAAGAACATATGCACCAGATTCAGTGAATATGAATAAACTGCTCTTAATCCATATTTAGCTTTATTTGGTTTAATCATCAACTGCAAACTCCTTTTTACTGAGATTAAGTAGAAAAAAAATACAAAATCTGATTTTTTTTTTATTAGACAGTAGTGCCAGCAATTCTACCAGCCAACTGGCCATGATGGCCTGAAGTTTATACTTGCTTCATGTGCCAAGAATTTACTGAAGGCTGCCAGTGCAGTTCTATCCTAAACTAGCTGTCTGTCCTGATGGCTGCCACTGCCGGTTTAAGTAACTGCAAGTCTTGAGCAGACAGACATTTGACTAAATGATAAAGTTTGGCTTGCATTGCAGCTTCTGTCTAAAAACTGCTCGCTTAGACAAGAAGAGACTGTTTGAGCATCTTATAAAGTGACTAACCACAGATTGTATTATTTTTATCTGCCAGTTAGGTTTGGTTTTATCTAAAGTACATTATACCACAATAGTAAACTAGCATGAATTTCCAATAAATAAAACTCCTGTTTCTGCTTCTTCGTTAATTTGTCTTTTTCTTGGGCTTCTTAGTCTCATTCTAATGCCCCCACAATTCCACCAGTGGAGAATTGAAGGGTCTTATGAATTATTCAGTGGCTCAAACTGATTGCACAGGGGGGTGCTACAGCATACAGCCACACTCAGATCCTGCAGGTGCAGAGACTAATGCTGCTTCTAAGAGTAGAAGTGCTGATATGAGATCAGATGCACCTCTGAACAGCTCCACCTGAGGTGCGAGTCAGCGTAGATTCAGTTTGAGGAGCAGCATAAACAAAGTTTCTTATAGCGGGGGAGTAACCATCGTAGATGGCCAAATCGTAAACTACAATATTTGTCTTGTTTTGCAATGCAAGCAAGTTAACAAAAGCTTAAGAATGCCTAGGTCAACTGCAATTAAAAAATAACTAAAAAATAACTATTTGTACAAAATTCACAGAGATTGAATTATACACACACAATACAATTTTCATTTATTTAAATCTTGAATCATTTACGTTTTGTCACAAACCACCAATTTATAAACAGTGTTGGGAAAAAATACTTTTAACAGTAATGCATTACAATATTGCGTTACTCCCTAAAAAAAGTAACTAATTACGTTACTTAGTTACTTTTTATGGAAAGTAATGTGTTATGTTACTTTTGCATTACTTTTTAAATCTGGACAGGGCTTGCTTGTTTGATTTTAATATTAAAAGTTCTATTTTCGCAAATGTAAAAGCTTTTTCACACCAAAAGCCTCAGGCTGAAAGAAACGTAAATTCATGTCTGTACAGTAGAACGCAAAGAAGTTCAACACTCTTCAGCAATAATAAAAGAAGAACAAATTTTAGTTTGTCTTGAGAAATTTTTGCTTTGGATTGGATCATCGAAGGTCAGAGCAAAGACACTGATTAACAAAACAGGAATAGGATATTTTACTTAACATATTTAACTTAAGGGTTGCGTCATTTTCTGATTTGCATTTCACTGTTTTTATTCATTATGAGGAATACTGAATCTGTTTTTTGTGAATGAGATGGATTAATGCATGTTTACATTTATTCTAGAACTAAATCTTTCGATTTGGAAAAAGTAACTCAGATATTTTCTTGTTCCAAATTAAAAATACCTTACTTTGCTAGTTACTTGAAAAAAGTAATCTGATTATGTAACTCGCGTTACTTGTAATGCGTTACTCCAACACTGTTTAACCACTTTCCTGTCAACAGGAAAAGTGGAAACAAATGTATTACAAAAAGGCATGAGAACACCATATAAACAACTTCACATGAAGATTTATATTTATATACTAGTTAGATACACAGGGTCGTCCAAAGTGGTAATACTGGAGAAAATCGCGCCGTGACATATACAGGCATCATGTCACTGCTAAAAACAACGCTGACTTTATATAGTAACAAAGTTTATGATAATAACAGAATGAACGTAATATATATGATACCTTAGAATATCCACAAAACAATCGCTTTTTTTTCAAACATAAAACTTGGAGCCGCTTTGTGGTGAGGTGTCAAACAGACTCAATGCGACATGCAGAGAGCGACGTGACGAAACTGAATGAAACAAATAAAGCTGGTCCACTGAAACAGGCAGAATATATTTTATTTAATAAAGAATGTCCATCTATTCACTTAAGAGCTAAACGTAGTTTGTTAAATTGTACTGCTAAGCATTTGCAACCCAAGAAAATATGTTTAGTCTCTGGTCTGTTTCTCAACTTAAACTGTGAGTGTTTTGTGCTCACCTGAATTATTAATATCTTCAAGAGCGCCTGCGTGCTCCAGTGGACTGCAACCCTCTCGCCTTTTAGTCTTATTCACATCACATCCCAAACAAATTAGGGTATTTTAAAGAATTTCAATGTGTTTAGAAAGCATTTCTGAAACAACTCCAGAAAAGTACAGCTCGATCTGTTGTATGTTAGAGAGAAAAGGTGTGTTTACCTTGGCCCTCAACGCTATCTGTGATTTTCATCTCCTGGTCCCTGTCCATATTGAAAGGATCGTCCTGGCTCCCTCTTTTGGGTAGGTTCGGATCCTGGGCAGCGGCGCATTGTCCGTTTCGCACAACCGACGGGTCCACAATAGTCGGATTGGGAACTGGGCATGGATCAGAAGTCGTACTGTCTGTCATGTTTGTTTGTTTTCTTCTTTTCTGAAATCAGATGAAGCCCTCAATATATGATCTCACGTCGAACTGCGACGCGCAGCCATCCAGTGGCAGCATTAAGGGTAGCGGAGCAGAGATGCGGAGATAAACGCAATCTGCCCAGCATCAGCAACGGACCCCCACCCTACCCTCCCACCGAGAACAACTCCAATCCGAGAACAAGAACTGCAGCCACCCAACTGTAATTTGACATGAGGATGAGTAAGATGTTGTATCGCTTTCAACATATCTTGACTTTGGCAGATCTGCTGATCTTAGAGGCGACAATACAGCTGTAGATCCTGATTTGAGAAACGATCTTGTCAAGTGTCAAAGTCATAGATACTTGTTTTCAACCTTCAGTCAAATAATGACAAATTTCATAATATCATTTTGTTGCTTCAAAATATGTTTTGTTTATTCAAGTTTTAAATATAAGCTAGCCTATATCACCAATATCACACCCGCACTTGTTTAAATAGTGTGAGTCAATCTGATATCTATAACACAGTTAGGGTTACCACTTTTAATACCCAAAAATAAGGGACACATTCGGGGGGTTGTGAGTTGTGCATATAATATGGGACGTCCTGAATAAGAACTGATCATTGTTTTTTTTCTACTTTTTAGAATGTTAAAATGTAATAATGTCCCATATCTCAAAAATGCTGCAGTAAAAAGGTTTCATATGAGTTTTGCATATAATATGGGCCGTCCTGAATAAGAACTGATCATTGTTTTGTTTTTTCTACTTATTAGACTCTAAAGTCTAATAATGTCCCATTTCTCAGAAAAGAACCGTCAAGTACACCAATAAATAAAACGGACATTAAAGTAGAAATGCAAATAAATAAGTAAGTAAAAATTCACGAGCACTTTGTAGTATTATCTCTCAGTCCTGGGCGTCTAAATGAAAAGCGCTCTGCATCGCGTTCTGTCTGTGTTGTTTCTGAAACTACCGTAATCACTGTAATATGCGCGCACACTTAAAATCAATCGCGGCTGGCTTGACCGTGTTTTTCTGAACCGCGGCTGGCTTTACCGCAGTGATTATTTGTATGAGACGCTGCTTTAAAAAAAATTATAAAAAATACGGGACAAAACCCGTCCCGTATCAAAACGGGACGCGCAATTTCATTCTCAAATACGGGACGATTCCGTATTTTAAGGGATGGGTGGCAACCCTAACAGTTGTGATAATGATTTACATTCATAACAAGTTTATATTCTTAGTAATTTATGTTTCAGACAAAATAAATAAATAAATACATGCGTTCACGTTTACCACACATCTTATACACGAATTGAACAACTGACAAAATATATATATATATATTATTTTATCCCCCAGACCGTGATTTTTAACGAACCTCTTTGAAATGCGATTGGGCTAGTTTTGAGTTGCAATTGGGCGGGTTTTCTTGAGAAAACCTGGCAACCCTGGTTTTGTTGTTCCATTATTGCTTTCTCAAGTGAGATAAACCCGCTCCAAACTACAGGCAAAAGACACACACAACGTTGCTTTCATTCCCGATAGAAAACAATAAATGCACATTCCAAACCAAGGGCGAAATTGTCAATCACACATTGGGGGGGACAGCTGTGGGACTTTTTGTGTTGGCGCATGCACACATTTTTTAAATCAAAATAAAATAAAAGTCAGAGTCCAAATGTTTGTAATTGTATAACACAACAAGGAATTTTATTACATCTGATCGTCGAACCAACGTATACTCACCCTGTAAGGATTACAGCATCAGCATACAGGCTATTAAGTCACAAAGCTGAATTTAAAGGGATAGTTCACCCAAAAATGAAAATTCTGTCATCATTTACTCACCCTCAAGTTGTTTAAAACCTGTAAGAATTTCTTTCTTCTGCTGAACACAAAAGATGATATTTTGAAAAATGTCTGTAACCAAACAGTTGATGGACCCCATTGACTTCCATAGTAGGTCAATGGAGTCCATCAACTGCTTGGTTACAGCCATTTTTCAAAATATCATCTTTTGTGTTCAGCAGAAGAAAGAAATTCTTACAGGTTTTAAACAACTTGAGGGTGAGTAAATGATGACAGAATTTTCATTTTTGGGTGAACTATCCCTTTAAATAATCATATGAAATGAACCAGTGCATACTTTGTAACATGCCACCCTTAACACTTTTATTAAAATGATCCAAACACATTCTTGCGGATGTCACTCATGGCTATTAAGCTTTTGCAGACTTGTTTTCTATCAATTCTGTCCAACCTATCTCTGTGCACATGGCACACAGCTACATGGTTCAACCTCTTTTGCGTCATATTGGTTCTCAGCCAGGTTTTTAGCCTTCTCAAAGCACTGAAGCTTCGTTCAGCCTGTGATGAAGAAGCAGGAACTACAAGCAAAAGTCTCAGGAGTGTCTCTACTTGTTTAAAAAGACTCCTGACCTCAGGCACCATGGTCTTTAGCAGGTCCACCACATCCCCACAGTTGCTGTACTGATAGGTGGACTTCAGCATCGACAACTGCACCTGCAAGACGAAATTAAAAATGAATCAATAAAAATAATTGTATGACTTTTTATACTAAACATAACTGTGGCCACATATTTACTGTCTGTACTATACAAATAATACATTCTTTGGACACTATGCATTTGCAAGCTTACCTTTAGAGCTACTTGGTCCAACTCTGGGTAGCTCTTGATGATATCATCCATCTCTCCGCTGATGAGGACCTTCTCCAAACTTCTGAGTGTATGAATACCTGGCTCATCAAAGCGCTGTGTAAGCTGCTGAGCAGCTGTGTCAAGCATGTTGAAATAGTGGCTTCTGTAGAATGACTCTGCAGAGGGGTGAATATGTGGCTCAGCTGGTCCAGATAATCGTTTTGGAGGGCAGCGGATATGGGGCATCTTGATGGGCACCAGGTCTAATGATGAGGCAATGTCTTGGGCTTGCACATACAATCCTTCGAAATGCTCTTCTGTTCTTCTGTTCTCCAAATGTCTTTTGACATGCTCCACAGCCAGCATCATACCAGAGATTGTCTGCCGTTTACTCTGAAGGGAGGTATTCAGGGTTTCTAGGGCTGACATGACATCTGCAGCCATCTTAAGCCCCAAGACTGTGTTTCCTTTGAGGAACACCTCATGAAGTCCATTAGCCCTGGATGCAGTCTCCCTCACACTACAGTTCACCATCTCTTCAAGAGATGTGAGCACACTGTCGTACTGACTGAGCACAGACTGGATGGCTGGTGTGCGTACGGTCCATCTAGTGGGACATAATGGCTTCAGGGAGGTAGACCTTACACTATTAGATTTAGCTATTTCACTGAAAATTGATTTAAATTTTCCAGACTGGTTAGAAAAGCTTCCTAATTCATTGACCGCGTCGAGCGAGTTCCTGACAACCGATGAAGCTGAAATAGTCATTTGTGCTACAAGGTTTATGCAGTGTGGACCACAGTGGATATATGGAGCCAGAGGTTGCTCCCTTCTCAAGAGAGCCTGTACTCCCTGTACCTTCCCGGACATGTTGGCTGCACCATCGTATGTCTGCCCTCTCAACTGTGAGATGGGCAAGTTCAGTCGGAGCATGACGTCAGTGGCAACTTTAGCAATGCTCTCTCCAGTTGTGGAGTTAGTTTCATACAGCCCTACAAACTCTTCTCTAGGATCTAGATCCTCACCTACATACCTTATACATATGCTCTCTTGCTCTATCCCAGCGATATCTTGAGTTCCATCAATGATCAAAGAATATTGCACTACAGGCAAATGTTGTACTTCCTGTGCTATTTCTTTGATAATAGAGTTACTTATTATCTGAAGTATTTCGTTTTGGATCATTGGACTTGTAAAATTCTGTTTCCCTGCAAGCCAGGAGGCCAGCTTGGGATCATCCTCTGCCTTGTACTGAAGTAGCTGTTTAAAGTTTCCTTCATTCTGCTCATGACCTCTGAAAGCATTGCCCTGCCTTGCCAAATACTGTATGCCACCAACTATCTTCAAAAGGTTTTCCCTGGCTTGTTCTTGTTGTTTCTTTTGTGCACAAGATAATGTTGCAGTGATCGGTTGGGCTTCATGTATGTACGTGGTCACTGCATGTTTATGGCTCTGGCTTTTCCCATGATTTTCAAATTTTTCAACAGCCTTCCTCCAATTCTTGAATCCAACATTAATAAATGCAGAGTCAGCCTTTGTAGTAATTTTTGGCTTCTTGCCTCTGAATGCCCTACAGCAATAAAAGCACAGAACTGCCTTGCGCATTGGGCAGTAATGTAGCCAGGGATTTTCACGGAACCACCTCTCCTGGAAAGACAGAGTTTTGTCAGCAAGAACTTGTGTTGGGATGGTCTTGACATTTGGCTGGTTCGGGGTATGTCCTAGCTCCTCTGCTGATGCCTGTTCATCTAGCCTGTTCTCATCTACTCTTGTCTGGACATCTGTCTCATTTGGGGTATTTCCAAGCTCTTCTGTTGCTACCTGTTCTTCCTGCCTGCTGTCACCTACACTGAAGTCACTCTGCACTACCTGTAATTCAAAATGAGTAACATCAAAACTTTCTGATGTCTTATAATAATCTGGTATTTTTACATTTTGCGCATTTTACATTCAGATTATCTGAATGATGCAAACATATACATTACCGGCCAAAAGTTTGGACACACCTTCTCATTCAATGCGTTTTCTTTATTTTCATGACTATTTACATCGTAGATTCTCACTGTGGGTATCAAAACCATGAATGAACACATATGGAATTATGTACTTAACAAAACAGTGTGAAACAACCCACAGTCACCGGACCTGAAACCAATCAAGTTGGTTTGGGGTGAGCTGGACCGCGGAGTGAAGGCAAAAGGGCCAACAAGTGCTAAGCATCTCTAGGAACTCCTTCAAGACTGTTGGAAAACCATTTCAGGTGACAACCTCTTGAAGCTCATCAAGAGAATGCCAAGAGTGTGCAAAGCAGTAATCAGAGCAAAGGGTGGCTACTTTGAAGAAACTAGGATATAAGACATGTTTTCAGTTATTTCACACTTTTTTGTTAAGTAGTACATAATTCCACGTGTTCATTCCTAGTATTGATGCCTTCAGTGAGAATCTACAATGTAAATAGTCATGACAATACAGGAAACGCATTGAATGAGAAGGTGTCCAAACTTTTGGACTGTATTGTACTATTAGACAGTAGGCTACACAATAGATCACCTAACATTGACAACCATAAAAAGTTGCACTAAACAGGTCCAAAGTGCTATTTTGTAACATAAACCGGGTGGTTTGAATCCTGAGTGCTATTAGGCTGATTTATACCCGTGGTATAAGAGACTGTATACCACAGGTATGATATGTTATCTATTTTTAATGCACTATTTGTTATGGAAACTATTGTTTTGGTTTATTACAGCAATGAGGTGTCTCAAGGTTTCATGATCCTCATAAACCATATACTATACAAGAACACACACACACACACACACACACACACACACACACACACACACACATAACAGCAAGGCCTGACAGGAGGAGGACAGAGTAAAGGTCCTACGGACCCGAACATCGTACAAGGGTTAAGAGCTATTAATGTCATGCTGTCCGGTACCTTAGAACATTAAATTAATTACTTCTCACTTCTCTGTTAAAAATGCCTAAAATCTCCAGAAACTTACTTTCTTTTTCTTTCCAAAGAAATTACGGATGTCAGCTGCTGCAGTCTTTCTCTTGTTCATTTTTGGCCACTACTGTGAAATATAACAGCAACGCAATTTCAAGGGATGAAAATGGTGACGTAAGAAAGAACAAATGGCAGGACTGTAAAATAACTTGCTAGATAATAACCCAATTCGGAGAACAGGACCGTGGCTCAAAACGCTAACGTTAGCTGTAAAAACTGGGTTTGGTACAGTACATTTGACAAGCTTGTCACTGACCGCTATCCCAGTTTGTTTTAAATCCAGGCTACATGCTAGCGTATATATACAGTACCGTAGTCTTGTCAATAGCCCCATTCATACAAGCTGTATAATATTACAGTCGAAATTTACCAATTCTACAATTCGAAATTCTAGTGAAATTCACCTGGTCGTTCTCTAAGGGATTATGTCAGCCAAAAACAGGATATTTACCATTCATAGATATGTGCCAAATGTCTGTCAGATTTCGCGCTCTTCTGTTTGTTTCATAGCCTAGAAATCTAGACGCACCCTAGCGGCAGCAAAAATTATTTTGCAGCCAGGTGGGTCTAGACACTCTCAATAGACCTTCTAGCTGCAAAAACCCAAATTGGGTCAGGCCAATCACAACGCGTATAGAGTAGGCGGGGCGGGCTTAACATATGACGACAGAGTTGCGACGGCTGCCACTTGAAAAACAAAGAATGGCGGCTGCAGCTGTCGAACAGCGGTCTTTCGAATCGGCTTTGGCCGCGACTCTGGAGGACTTGGAGTTAAGTTTTTTTTTAAGAAACGAGCAAAGAACGGCACTTAAGTCATTTTTAAAAAGGAAGATGTGTTTGGAGTTTTGCCGACTGGATACGGAAAAAGTGACTACGTCACCTTCTTCGTTGCTCTGATTGGTTGAAGCGCTATCCTATTGCGTGCATAGGGATTTTGAGAGACAACCGTTTATCCCGCCCCTCGGAGTAAGCCGCGTCTATGGAGAGTTTCCAGACTAAACATCTTGATGTAAGTCTGGCTCGCCAGGCTATTTGTTTCACTCACTGACGGTGCACGAGCTACTAAAGGTATAGGGGAAAACATGACATGGATTAGGTTTTGTTAATGTATAGTGTAAGGCCAGTCGAATGGATTTGGGAAATGGACCGGCCGGGATTTTATATTTTCGGAGCTGGAAAGAAAGACGTATTTGCAATCACATCGCTATTGCCCGCATAATCATACAGTATGATCAAATATTGGGGGGGACAAATTGTCCTTCTTTGAATATTGGGGGGGACGTGTCCCCCTGTCCCCCCATAGAATTACGCCTAGTGTTTTTGCAAGTTTAAGGACACCGCGAAAAAGGCATGATAGACCTTATAGCTCCTCCCCTTTTAGTGCTGCTTGTTGTCTTTCTTCCGTATGTATTTCCATAACCTGATGGTAAAATCGTACGAATTTATGAACTGCTCGTTTTTTAAATTTTCCCAATCTTCTGACATTTGTCATGACATTAGCTTCGAGCACTACATCCCACCTAAAAAAAAATGGTTCCCAGAACATTCCCAGAATGTTTGTTTTTGGTTCTCAGAACATTCGTTTTTGGTTCCCAGAACTTGATTTTTATGGTTTGTTTTTGGTTAGCCAGAAACGCTTTCTTAACGTTTCCAGAACGTTAGTTTTTGGTTTGTAGAACATCATTCTAACGTTATCAGAATGTTAGTTTTTGTTTTTTAGAACGTTATAACGTTCCCAGAACTCTGGTTTTTGGTTCCCAAAAAAATAACGAAATGGGAGCCAAAAACGTTAGGGGAACGTTCTGTGTTTGCTGGGGATGCATGTGAATGATAGAAATAATTCCACTTAACCAGCTTATTCTTAAACATTGATGCTATAGCTAGAGTTCCTACAAAAAAGTAAGTTAAGACTGAATACTAAAAATGACTTTCTAACAAAAGTTAAAAAAGGTATTTTTGGCGTATTTTTTACCACGTGATCCTGGGTGAGGTAATTTTTTGCCAGATTCAAACCAGTTTAAACCCAATTAATGATGTCCCTTGTGTGTGTGTGTGTGTGTGTGTGTGTGTGTGTGTGTGTGTGTGTGTGTGTGTGTGTGTGTGTGTGTGTGTGTGTGTGTGTGTGTGTGTGTGTTTTACTAAAATAAAGTACATAAAATAAACATTTTGAGTTAGTTAAGTAGAATTTTGCAGTTACGTTAAGCTAATTTAAATAGTCACATATCATCTATTGTTAGTTTAGCCTATGTATTTTGAACTCAACAAAAGATTTTTCAATATTATTCGCATATGTGACAATCATCAAAGAACAAACTGTCAACGGTGTGTGAACGTTTCCTGCCTGTAGAGTCTGGCGCCCTAATTCCAGTAACCGGTAGAGGGCACTGTTGTGCGGGATGCAGAGAGCCCTACTTGAATAGATAAAGCAGGGCAGATATTTTCTGAATTCATTCAAACACCCGTGAAAATACAGCCGCTTTTCCTTGTACATTTTTAAATCATATTTTTGTGTTTATTCATTTAACCATTGGTATTGTATGTAAAAGTCATATATATTGCATACGTTACAAAGGCATTAATTTGTTCAGACAATTCATAAATGAACTAAACTGCTTGGTGTGTACCTTCTCAGTGGTTTTCATTGGGCCATTTCAAAAGACCAGACAGGGGGTGGGAATGTTTGTTTTCTGTTTCACACACTGCTGAACATTCACAACTGCACCAGGGGTGAAGGTTCAGTTTACAGAGCTGTCAAATCCAGGCCTACGATTTAAACTTTCAGTGTCAGCAGAATGAAGATTGATATTCATAACCATATTTTACCAAAGGAATGGCCCGACCTGAAACAGGTAGGTGGGAAATTGTATCTTTAAATAATGTGTCATCACAGGATTAACCAAGATTACATGGCTCATAACATATTAGCATTTCAACATTAATTAACTTGTACATTGCCTTGCTTTTTTGACCTTTAAATTGCTCCTGCTGGATTTTGAAAGATTGTGCTTTACAGTTTTTCCCTGGCATTTAATATACAGAAAATGTCTATGTATAAAGAAAAATCATGTCCAGTTTTAGATTATCAAATGTTGATGTTATTCCAAAAAGTCCTGAAGGTGTTCAACAAGACACTACTTCGGCTTTACTCTAAAAATGCATGAATCTGTTAAACATTAATGTAAGGGTTTGATCACTAACCCTGACCTTTATTGCTTGTTTATCTGAGCGAGCTTAGGAAAACTCTATTGATCATTTCTCACGTTTTAACATGCAAACCAAAATTTATTTTACATTTATTAAAGTATTTATAATGTATTTCTTCATATTAAATTATAATATTATAGTGTAAATTACATCTTAAAATTGATCTCAATATTCTCTTCATGTTTCACAGAGATATGGATATGGTGGATTCATTCAACTCCACCATCACTGTAAAGTAAGTTTAACATTGCAAATATCTGCACTTGAACATGATAAATGCTTTTTCTAATGCACCTTTACACACCTGATCATTGCTCATGGAGCAAATCAGCTCCGTCTGCAGTTTAGTGTGATGATGGTGAAAGAACACCAGCTGGACGGAAAGGGTTCTGCATGCTTGGCCATAGATCCAGCTGGCATGATCTCCTGCAAGCTCCTCCGGAGAGAAAGTGTGAGTGTGTGAGAGTATGTTTCGACCCCCATAAGGAAGGAGTGGGCAGCAGAGACAGATCTGAATCTCTACTCAGAGCAGGAGGATGTTAAAGCATCTGCCAGTTTCTTTATACCTGCAGGCCTTTAGAGTAATTGGATTGTTCTGTACTGTGCTTTAGCTGGTGTCTCAGGTGGTTTCTGGTCTACCCGGATGCTCAGCTTACTCTGTTCTTCAGTGCAGTAGGAAGAACTTGGAAAACGGAGACACTGAATAAACATAAGAATAATGTACAGAACTGCTCATTAAAACATTTGACGTGAGCCACTGTAGGAGCCAAGTTTTTTGCATTAATTCCTCTTCAGGCTCCACTGCTTTTCTTTTCAAACCAAATGAGCAAGGCTTCTTAGAAATCACTTATTTTTGAGAATATCGGCAGGATAGTCAGGAGTGCTTGTGTGTGTGGAAAAAAAGGACAGCAGGCCTTCCCTGCACTCACTGTCTGAGCAGCTGTGGAGCTCCACATGGGGTTTAGCTTCAGTAAAATATCAGACTGAGAGCAGTTCACCTTGAGCACAACAACACGGCCGCTGCATATATAATCACGCCCCCCACACATAGACTTTCATAACTCTTAGCATTTCAGATGTGCCTAATACATAATGTACCTTATAAACAACAAAATACACTAAATGACTGCAGTAATGATAATTGTAGCAAACATTTTCATCATAATTTACCACTTTGAAATGAAATTCATATTCTCTGCATTGCAGATGAACATTGACTGCTAATTTAAAATGTGCTTGTCATGCTAAAACTTTGCACCTCCTACCAATCTAAAGTCCACTGCATTGAATTACCGTATGTTTGACCTTTCTCTATACCGCCACCAAGTGGCTGAAAATACGTGTCATGTGGCATAGTGGATGCCAGTGTATGGTTACAGAAATGTCAGATTTGGCTCATTTTTTCCTATTGGAAAAACACCATGTGTTTTTGCATACCAGGGAGAAGCTAAAATGATGAAGGATGGAAAATTGTTCAGAGTGATCCAGGACAACTGCTGGGATGCAGAGGCTCGGATTCGAGATATGGACAAGCATGGTAAAGACAATAAAACAGCGATTAAATCTCCATGAAAATGTTTTGTGGTTTAGTTTTCAAGTGTTTTTTAATCTAAAATAAATAACTAAGTTTTATATTTAAAATGTACATTTATTTCTACATTATCACCAGACCAGTTTAACTTTAGATCATTGTTATATGTGACCCTGGACCACAAAACAGTCATAAGGGTCAATTTTTTTAAAATTGAGAGTTATACATCATCTGAAAGCTGAATAAATAAGCTTTCCATTTTTATTATGGTTAGTTATGATAGGACAATATTTAGCCGAGATACAACTATTTGAAAATCTGTAATCTGATGGTGTACAAAAATCTAAATATTGAGAAAATCATCTTTAAAGTTGTCCAAATTAAGTTCTTAGAAATGCATATTACTAATTGAAAAATTAAGTTTTGATATATGTACGGTAGGAAATTTACAAAATATCTTCATGGAACATGATCTTTACTTAAAGGAGCCGTATGTAGGATTGTGGCCAAAACTGGTACTGCAATAACTTTCAAAATGCTGTAGAACGGTGTATCCCTAGTCTCGCGTAGCCAGACCTTCAGAATGACGGTTGAAGGTCTGGAATTCATGGCAGCTTTAATTGGCCAAGGCCTGCCCATAAGACCGTTTGATCGACATGTCAAACAACCAATCACAGTTCGTTTCGTTCAGCGTCACGTTTCTGTGCGTGGAAATCCCCCCACAACAACAGACTGGCGTGCAACAAGTCAGTCATTGAAATAACCAGCATTGAAAGATAACGAAGAAGAGGGAGAACAAGCAGTAAGTCCGTAATTTGTTTGCGAACATTGCATATGTGTGTAACAACTATGTCGTCTGCATGAGCACATTTTAGCAAAACGCCGAGTAAATCAGTTTGCGCTTTGTTTCCCGGAGGACCGAAATTAAACGCGACACTCGCGTCTACCGGAAATCCGGTCAAATTCAACTAATCAGATGACGACTTCGACATTCCTGAAGTGTTTCCAGTTAAGCGGGCGGCAAGATGGCGAACTGAGCATACGCACTTGCTGTGTCTCTGATTATCTGTCCCAATTTTCTTGTAGATTGTCCTTCTTGGTTAGTTTAATTAGTTTAATCGACCGTGTGAATGTGTAAGAAAGGTGCAAAACTGCATACTGTTTGGTAGTTCTTTGTGACTTATTAAAAACATGCCGAAACCGAAAACAGCGGCAGCAGGTGATGCTTCTTTGGGTGCACACCCATTATTGTCTCACGATTACGCTGCCCCTGCTAGTGAAGAGATGATGGAAACTCAATCAGTGAGTGTAAGGAGACCATTGGAATCTACACCTACTAAAATCCCTCTGCCTGTAAAGAAAATAAAAGGTGATGGTCAGCCTGAGGTATCCAACGCCGCCATTCTCGACGCGGTAAACAATCTGAAAGGTATGATGGAGTTATTTGGGACACAGCTAAAGCAGAATGCGATCATGATTGCTGAGCTATCAAAGAGTGTGGAATTTAACACAAAGGAAATCAAGGACTGTAAATCTGCGTCCAGCAACTTTGGAAAAGAAGTGCACAAGATGGCGAAGGAAAATGCGGAGCTGAAGGAGTGGGTTCAGGAGCTGGAGCGTTATAAACGATGTTGGAAAAGAGAAAACAGACGAACGAACACGGGACGAGGTACTTGGAATCATGGCGAAGATTCATCCACAATGGTCCACGAAATTGGAGAGTGTGGTGGATTCGGTACATCGCGTGGGAAAATTGGAAAATGGGCGAACCGACAGGTGGTTATCCAACATCAACGGGAAAAAAATCTCTGCGACATAAATATGCGGTCGCTTTGTCTTTACAAAGACATTTAAGAAGGACATTGTAATCTTTATTTAAGGGACGTCAATCACTTTTTTACAACAGCAAGGTTTATTCGTTTTCATTCCTGTTCTTGTTCAAATGTTCTCTTTAAAAACGGATTTTTGTTTTTCTTCCTTTAATGTTAGGGGTCTTCGAGATAACGTGAAACGCAAAGCTTTATTCTTATTCTGTAAAGGTAAAAAGGCACAATGTTATATGTTACAAGAAACTCATTCGAGTGCTTTAGATGAGAAATTTTGGACTAATCAATGGGGGGACAAAATTTTATTTTCTCATGGAACGAATCGTTCAGCGGGAGTTGCCATTCTGTTTCATAATTGTTCTGGAAAAATAATTTTACATAAATCCAGCGGTAATGGCCATTGGCTCTTTTGTGTGCTTAACATTGATGACTTGTTTATTATAATTGGAAATATATATGGTTATAATAATGTTGCTCAAAACAGAGATTTTTTATCTGAAATTTCTGAAGTTATAAAGGGCCTGAAACTTGCGTATTCTACAGACAATATTATATTAGGAGGGGATTTTAACATGGTGCAGGATGACTGGCTGGACCGTTTTCCATCTAAATTTAATAATCATCACTACAGCTCTATATTGTGTAATTTTTGTAGCTCATTTGGCCTGTTTGACCCCTGGAGAGATTTAAATCCCAATTTATGTCAGTATTCTTGGTTAAAACCAGATGGGACAAGCAAATCAAGACTGGACTTTTGGCTTATCTCAATACACATTAAGGAAAATATTTGCGATTGCTTTATATCTCCCGCTCCAATTTCCGATCATTGTATGATTGGTTTAAAGTTAAAATCTTTAATTGCACCGCATCGTAATAAAGGGTATTGGAAATTTAACGCAAATCTTCTTAATTCTGAGGCCTTTTGTCAAGGAATTAAGAATATTATTGCAGAAGTGAGTGAAGATTGTTCACTTTCCTCGAATATCAGTAAATGGGAATATCTGAAATTTAGAGTTCGTAATTATTCTATTTCCTTTGGTAAGCGGCAAAAAAAATTGACCCATTTAGAAGAAGTTAATCTTATTAGAGAGATAAGTGAACTGTGTAGTAATAGTTATTCTGATAATCCAGATAGAACAACGCTTTTATTCTTACAATCTAAACTTGATAGTATTTATGTCGAAAAGGCGAAGGGTGCTTACATCCGATCAAGGGCAAAATGGATAGAGGAAGGGGAGAGAAATTCAGCGTACTTCTGTAGATTGGAAAAGAGCAGGCAGAAGAAAAACGATATACGTTCTTTAATTATTGACGGCAGCGAGTCGTCTAACGCTAATGATATTGCGCAAACGTTTTTTTCTTTTATAGCAATTTATATAAATCGACATTTTCAAAAAGTAATGCAGATGCTTTTTTTGATAGCATTAAGCCATTTATTCCACAAATTAGTTTGGAGTTTAAAGAGAACTGTGATGCAAAAATCTCATTGCAGGAGTTAGAAAATGCTTTGCAATCTTTATCTTCTGACAAATCCCCCGGGTCTGATGGTATAACGGCCAACTTCTATAAGTTCAGGATACAAATTGTTCTGTTTCGTTGACCGAAGGGACCACTTCACGCTTTAATATAAGCCGTGGTATTAAACAAGGCTGTCCAATTTCGCCTTTACTTTTTATTTTGGCCGCTGAAATGCTTGCTCTTGCAATTAAAAATTCTAACATTGAGCGTTTGAAGATTTTTGATGATTCCATAGTGATCAGTCAGTTGGCGGACGATACAGTCTTATTTCTAAAGAATTCTGATCAGGTTCCAAAAACTCTTCAAATTATTAATAACTTCTCTAAAGCTTCGGCTTATGTCTTAATCTAAGTAAATGTGAAATAATGATATTAAAAGAATCTCAGCTCACACAAATTTGCAATGTACCAGTTAAATCAAATATCTTGGCATTTCCCTCACCAAAGATAAAGTATTAAGTGAAACACTTAATATATCTAATAAAATTGATGAATGTAAGACAAGATTGGATAGATGGAGAGACATTTCCATATTTGGAAGAATTTTGTTGACAAAAGTGGAATCTCTGTCTAGATGCATTTACCCTGCAGGATCCCTTCCCATTTCTGATAATAAGAATATTAAGTTAATTAACCAAATTAATTTTAATTACATTTGGAAGAGAAAAGCTCATTATGTTAAAAAAGGGACACTAGTGAAAGATTATAAAGAAGGGGGTCTACAGGCCATAGACTTTGACTGTATGAATGGCACTTTTAAGATAAATTGGCTTAACTTTTTTTTAATAAATACTAATAGCTTGTGGTTTTGCGCCCCTAGAAATATTTTTAAAAGTATTGGAGGTATAGAATTTCTATTACGCTGTGATTTTTCAATACAAAAACTTCCCCTCAAATTGTCCGAATTTCATAAACAGGTTCTTTTATACTGGAAGTTGATTTATAAACATAATTTTTCCCCTCATAATTCACCAATTTGGAATAATAGGTACATTTTATTTAGAAATAAGTCACTCTTTATTAGAGATTGGTGGGAAAGAGGTGTCTGGTCTGTGGTTCACCTGCTAGGGAATGATGGTTATTTCATGAATCACAGAACTTTTTGTGAGAAGTATAATATTCATTGTGATTACAAGCAATATGATAGGGTATTGAACTGTATTCCAAAGGCCTTTGTAATGTTGGTTAGTAATTCAGTGCCCAATGTAAATGAAGCTCTTCAATTACCTTCTTTAATAATAAATGGACAAGAGTTTAGTAGGAGGAGCCTGCCAAATAAATTAATAAGAACTTTATTGATCCAAGATAAATTTCCAGTTCAAGCTAGTCGAAATAACTTGACTTACCTTTTTTCCAAGACTTCTGTTTTCAAATTAAGAACCATGTATCTTACCTTTCCTATTCCTCCCAAAGCCAAGGAAGTACATTTTAAAATTTTTAATGATATCTACCCATCTTCAGAGTTTCTTAGATATAGATTTAATATTGATCACAATAATTGTACCTTTTGCGATGCTGAAATTGAAACGACTGCACACTTATTCTTTGACTGTTTAGTTAGTAGAGCCTTTTGGTCTGATACATTTGAGTGGCTTAAAGTTTCAATTAACTTGTCTGCTCAATTTTTTTAAAAATGATGTCATTTTTGGTTTGATAATGGAGGATGTACAAACTCAATATTTACTGAATAATATTTTTATTTTGGGAAAATTTTATATTCATAAATGTAAGTGCCTTAAAATAAAACCATTGTTTTCTGTTTTTCAAAAGGAATTTTGGTTGTTTTGTAAATCTGTTAAACTCTTAAAATGTAAGAATGGAAGAAGACTGTATAGTTTATTGAAAGAATTTAAACTATTAGGAGACCCTATTTAATTTTTGATATCATCTATTTTCTTTCTTTTTTTCTTTCTTTGATTGTATTAGTTTATTGTTCATTTATTATGTGCTCTGTTCTTGAGGATCTTATTATGATCTTGAATTGCCTTATTGTTTTTGTATTTTCTTGCAATAAAAAAAAACTTAACTATGGAAGGCATTTTCTGCCAATTTTAAATAAATCAATTTAATTCTAAAAATGAAAATGAAAAAAAAAAGTGTTTCCAGTTAAGCATACCATATGCATCAGACCTTTAGCCAACGTTCTGTGGGCGTGACGTCTGAGGCTGAGACTAGTGTATCCCCTCTCTCTCCCCCCTGACTGAAGTTGCCACCTAAGCTGCAGGATCCAGCAGGAACCTAGGCTGCTACAAGGAGCTTCCAATGGCAAGTGGCGAGTCCTACACAGTAATTTTTTTCTTCTGTTAATTATGTTTATGCTTCACGAGAGATGTTTTGCGAAGTAATTATGTATCGCAAAAATGTACTAATGGCGATTAGCGAAATACTTTGTAAAGATGTACTGTAAGTGTAATATCACATTTCAGTCGGAACATACATTGTTTTCATACCCTGCTAGTGGTGCGATATAAAGCTTTTTATGAACGCATTTAGCACGGCCGACTGTGGAAAATCCACTGTGTACGGAAGCAAAGTTAACCAAACATAGATGAATCTTACATGTCCAGGAGAAAATCAGCAACGTTGGCATCTGTCTTCAAATTCTTCTCCGTTTTCAGCCGTCTCCATCTTTCAAAGGCATCTCCTATACAAATCCTTGTGTTATTTCGGACTTTGTCACGACGTATTTCGGATTCATAACGAGGCTTTTATGTTTCGTAACTTTATACATGTTTTATCCAACACGTTCGTAACTGCAGCTGAGCTGGCAACCCGGATGACAAAACTCTACTGACTTCGTGATTGGTAGATAGCTGGAGGGTGGAGCCTCAG
The DNA here is from genome assembly GCF_049309525.1 of Garra rufa. Taxonomy (NCBI): domain Eukaryota; kingdom Metazoa; phylum Chordata; class Actinopteri; order Cypriniformes; family Cyprinidae; genus Garra; species Garra rufa. The sequence continues at coordinate 23,502,342 of NC_133368.1, read as the reverse complement.
ACCAAAACACAAAACAACAATAACATCAGTTGAGGGCTGCAACTGTCACTTTTAAATGACAATATCCTGGCCGGACCACTGTTGTCAGTGATATAAGTATTTGAAATGAACATGATTTCTTGATGTCTAGTGACATGTCAGGGCCATTTTATGATTAACTGAAATAAATTTCTTACATACAGTTCCTTTAATTTCCTTATGATTTCTGGCATAAAAAAGAAAAATCTATATTTTTGACCCATGCAATGTATTTTTGGCTATTGCTACAAATATACCTGTGCTACTTAAAACTGTTTTTGTGGTCTAGGGTCACATATTTATTACAGACATTTTTTTTTTCAGGAGTGACAGTACAGGCCCTTTCCACTGTGCCTGTGATGTTCAGCTATTGGGTAAGACAAAACATGAAAATTAACATGAGAATTTTAGTGATGCACTCTCTAATAATATACACTTTTGGTACTAATATGTCCTTTTTTAAAGTACTAATGTGCCATTTAGGGGTAATTAAGATACAAAGAAGATTTTGCTTTTGTACCTTACGGTGTCGCCGCAGTGACAGCATTCTTCCTTTTTTTTATACTTTCTCTGTTGTTAGATCTTATAGTGCAGGGGTTTTCAAACCTGTCCTGGAGCCTCCCCTGCCCTGCACATTTTGCTTGTCTCTCTCATCTAATACACCTGATTCAAATCATCAGCTCATTAGTAGAGACTGCAAGACCTGAATTGGGTGTGCCTAATAGACCTTTTTCACAGAAACCGGAAATACGCAATCGCAGGGTATGCAGACTTCCTGTGTAATGTCAACACAGCAGAAAGCCGGGTAATTTAAAATTAAAATGGGGAGAGTCTACACAACTTCCCTCGCTGGTTTGTCAAAGATAACTTTTGCCGACCTCATAAGAGTCGTGTAGGAAAACTCCGTCACAAAGAGGAACAAATTGGATAAAGGATATACATTTTTCCACTAAGAGTTTATCCGCGTTTATACACGCTTAACGTACGTAAAAAATGACCAGAAAACCCCAAATTTCTGTCAAACCTTACTTGGAACAAACACTAACTACTATCAAAAGAACGAGCCCTTATTCCACAGATAAAGTGCATAATATCACGTTAAGCGTTTTCTCCCCCATAGAAGCCCATTGTAAGGAAACAGCTTGGTTTAACTTACCTTAACAGCGACCAGGGAAGACCAAACTTCTGTTAAATTTCACTTATAATAAACACTTGCTGCTCTCAAAAGAACGAGCTCTCATTCAGCATATAAAGTGATCGCGCCCCATAGAAGTCTATTATACAAAAAAAAAAAAAAAGCTTAACGTGGCTTAAAATTTTACTTATAATAAATACTTTCTGCTGTCAAAATAATGAGCTCTTATTGAGCATATAAATTGAATAATATCACGCTTTTCTCCCTATAGAACTCTATTAAGGAAAAAGCTTAACATGGTTTGTTATAATGGACTTCTATGGGGGCGATCACTTTATATGCTGAATAAGAGCTCTTTCTTTTGACAGCAGCAAGTATTTATTATAAGTGAAATTTAACATAAGTTTGGTTTTCCCTGGTCGCTGTTGAGGTACGTAAACCACGTTAAGCTGTTTCTTTATAATGGGCTTCTATGGGGGAGAAAACGCTTAACGTGATATTATTCACTTTATCTGTGGAATAAGGGCTCATTCTTTTGATAGTAGTTAATGTTTGTTCCACATAAGGTTTGACAGAAACTTGGGGTTTCCTGGTCGTTTTTTACATACATTAAGCCACGTTAAGCGTTTTTCACGTTGTTTAACTGGTTACCGGCATACCGGGGCGGAAATGGGTTTACACAGCAATTACGTATTTCCGGCGCAAAATACGGAAGTTGTGAGAAAGGTCTATAAGGGAGACATACAAAATGTGCAGGGCAGGGGAGGCTCCAGGACAGGTTTGAAAACCCCTGTTATAGTGGATCGCAAAGAGATTAAAGGCATAGTTCACCCAAAATTGAAAATTCTTTCATTTATTACTAACCCTCATTGTTCCAAACCCGTAAGACCTGTTCATCTTCAGACAGAAGTGAAGAAAATTTAGAATAAAGTCATTATTTTTGTTTCATTTACACACAAATAGTATTCTCGAAGCTTCATAACATTACGGTTGAATCACTGATGTCACATGGACTATTTTATTAATGTCCTTACTACCTTTCTAGGCCTTGAACGTGTCAATTTCGTTGCTGTCTATGCAGAGTCAGAAAGCTCTGATTTTATCAAAAATATCTAAACCTGTGTTCTGAAGATGAACAAAGGTCTTACAGGTTTGTAACAACATGAGGGTGAGTAGTTAATGACAGAATTTTCATTCTTGGGTCAACTCTCCCTTTAAATTTCTCTGTATATAGACATTCACCACTTTTACTACTAAATTCTTTTTGATGTTCCTTTGCATTATCTATAGGCTAAACCCCAGGACACACTAGACTTGTGTGGGATACTGAATGATGATTTGGCTGCTACAGTGAAGCAATATCCAAAGCGTTTCGTTGGGCTGGGTACTCTGCCCATGCAGGCCCCTGATCTGGCAGTACAGGAGATGAGACGGTGTGTGCAGCAGCTAGGATTCCCTGGAGTGCAAATTGGCTCTCATATAAACACATGGGACCTCAATGCCCCAGAGCTATATCCTGTCTATGCTGTAAGTCCAGTTGCTTTTAGTAGTCACACTAAAGTGTTTGGTTTCTTTGTGATTATTTTGTCAAGTGGTCATTCAGTTTTGTCTCAGTGTGTAGGGCATTTTAAAACCAAAAATTTTGTTATCAAGATTTTGCCTCTTACTACAGGCTGCTGAGGAACTCGACTGCTCGATATTTGTGCATCCGTGGGACATGCAAACAGATGGTAGAATGGCAAAATACTGGCTGCCTTGGTTAGTTGGTGGGTTTGATTGAGTGTCTTAATGTGACATCCTACAGGTTATACACATATATGTATACAGTAGAGGTCAAAAGCTTATATACTTTGCAGAATCTCGAAAATGTTAATTATTTCACCAAAATAAGAGGGATTATACAAAATGCATGTTATTTTTTATTTAGTACTGACCTGAATAAGATATTTCACATAAAAGATGTTTACATATAGTTGCTACCTGAATGATCCACAGCTGTGTGTTTTTTTTAGTGATTTTTTAGTTGTTCATGCTTTCCTTGTTTGTCCTGAACAATTAAACTGCCCACTGTTCTTCAAAAAAGTCCTTCAGGTCCAACAAATTCTGTGGTTTTTCAGCATTTTTGTGTTTTTGAACCCTTTCCAACGATGACTGTATGATTTTGAGATCCATCTTTTCACACTGAGGACAACTGAGGGACTCATATGCAACTATTACAGAAGATTCAAACACTCACTGATGCTTTAGAAGGAAACACAATGTGTTAAGAGCCAGGGGGTGAAAACATTTTGAATTTAAAGATCAGGGTAAATTTAACTAACTTTGTCCTCTGGGATACATGTAAGTAGCTTCTGAAGGGCAGTACTTAATGAAAAAAAGCTATCTTGGCAAAATAGGAAAAATGTACACCTCTTCATTCTGTTCAAAAGTTTACAACCCCCAGCTCTTAATTCATCGTTTTTCCTTTTGAAGCATCAGAGAGCGTTTGAACCTTCTGTAATAGTTGCATATGATTCCCCAGTTGTCCTCAGTGTGAAAAGATGGATCTCAAAATCATTTAGTCATTGTTGGGAAGAGTTCAAATACACAAAAATGCTGAAAAAACAAAGAATTTGTGGGACCTGAAGGATTTTTCTGAAGAACATCAGGCAGTTTAACTGTTCAAGGCAAACAAGGGACTCATGAACAACTATCACTAAACAAACAACAACAAAAAACACAGCTGTGGATCACTCAGGTAACAGTATTAAGAATCAAGTGTATGTAAACATTTGAACAGGGTCATTTTTATGAATTCAACTATTATTTTTTCTTGTGGACTATATGTAAATGTATTTTATGTGAAATATCTTATTCAGGTCAGTACTACATAAAAAAATAACATGCATTTTGTATGATCCCTTATATTTTGGTTAAACAATTAACATTTTGCAGATTCTGCAAGGTGTATGTAAACTTTTGACCTCAACTGTATGCAGATTTATTTATATTATTGGATTCTGATTAGTAAATTACAAACAAAATAGGATTGCACACTTTTTTATTACTTAATTTTTTCATGTTTTTAAATAAATTTGTTGTTTTGTGGAAGTCTGTACAGTATGTCATAATCATTGTTTAGCCCCACTTTTTTTCTTTCTGACAGGTATGCCAGCAGAAACTACAATGGCAATGTGTTCCATGATTTTTGGAGGTATTTTTGAAAGATTTCCCAAACTTAAGGTCTGCTTTGCTCATGGAGGTAAAAATATTTATATTCATTTTTTAGATAATCAATGTATCATTTATTGGAGAGCAAAACTACTGTAGTGATAACCTTAAAATATAAAGACAGTTTTTTTGCCATTACTTGTCTTGAGCGATGTGGCATCGCACTTTGGGTTCCAGGTGGTGCTTTCCCATTCACCATTGGCCGAATTGAGCATGGCTTTAAAGTGCGACCAGATCTTTGTGCAACCGACAACAAGATCAACCCACGCAAATACTTAGGATCTTTCTACACCGACTCTCTAGTGCATGACCCACTTTCACTGAAGTTACTCATGGAAGTCATAGGAAAGGTAGTTCATTTAAATCTTATATCAACAGCAATGCTAAATCTCCCTGTAACAGAAGAGGCACAATAATATAAGGAGCTACCTAAGTGAACTTTAATTGATGAAATGGCAAAGCTAGATTTTTAGATCTTCAGGACTTCAGGAATAAAAACTGCAGCAATATACTATGTCTAATTTTAGTTTTAGTTTGCTGTTTTAGTTTTAATAAAGAATTCTGCTTCTTGCAGGATAAAGTGATGTTAGGCACAGATTACCCATTTCCACTGGGGGAATTGGAGCCAGGCACATTGATTGAATCTATGGAAGAGTTTGATAGCTCACTAAAGGTGGGATAAACAGCTGGCTATTTATCTGTCTGTCTATCTATCTATCTGAACAGTTTCATTTCAAACATCAAATTGCAAAAATTTGTACTTGTCATTTTACAGCTCATCTTCATTGTACTCTTTTGTTTAGGATAAACTGCTTGCTGGGAATGCTCTGGAGTTTTTAGGACTGTCAAGAAAACAGTTTGAGTGACTGATGATCGGTTGTACCAATGTGTGTCAGAAGATTGATTATGTTACCAAAAAGCTGGATCATACAAAATTAAAACCTTATTTGTTTTAATTTGTATTAATTTAATTATGAAACCCTTCTATTTTTAAATAAAAAAGGTTGTTAATGGTTGGTTTAATGAAAGGTGTATTAAATAAATGATGTTAAACCACAAAGAATAAGTAATATTTATATATACACCTACATATAAATGTAAAAGGATGATCCACCTTTACAAAGAGGAGTCTGATGTTTGCTTTAAATAATTAACTCAAAAGGATTTCAATAAATCATTTTTGACTTTTAAAGTATTATTTTAACCACCCAGTATTTGTACACATAAACTACCAGTCAAAAGTTTTTGGACAGTAACATTTGTAACGTTTTTAAAGAAGTCTCTTCTGCTCACCAAGCCTGTATTTATTTGATCCAAAGTACAGAAAAAACTGTAAAAATGTAAAATATTTTTACTATTTAAAATAACTGTTTTCTATTTGAATATATTTTAAAATGTAATTTATTCCTGTGAATGCAACGCTAAATATATCATCAAAAGCATCATTACTCCAGTCACATTATCCTTCAGAAATCATTCTTATATTCTGATTTGCTGCTCAAGAAACATTTGTTATTATTATCATGTTGAAAACAGCTGAGTAGAATTTTTTCAGGTTTCTTTGGTGAATAGAAAGTTCAGAAGAACAGCATTTTTCTGAAAAATAAATATTTTGTAACATAATAAATGTCTTTATCGTCACTTTTGATCAATTTAAAGCATCCTTCTTGCTCAATAAAAGTATTAATTTCTAGTTCTTTCCTGAAAAAAAATGTACTCCAAGCTTTTGAATGGTATAGTGTATAAACAAAAGCTTTTTATTTCAGATAAATGCTGATCTTTGGATCTTTCTATTCATCAAAGAATCCTGAAAAAAGTACTCAACTGTTTTAAATATTGATAATAAAAATATTGATAATAATAATAAATGTTTTGTGAACGGCAAATCAGCATATTAGAATGATTTCTGAAGGATCATGTGACACTAAAGACTAGAGTAATGATGCTGAAAATTTAGCTTTGATCACAGGAATAAATTACATTTATTTAAATAAAACTTATATATTTTACATATTCAAATAAAGTAGGTTATTTTAAATAGTAAAAATATTTCACAATAATACTGCTTTTGCTGTATTTTAGATTAAAAAATGTAGGCTTGGTGAGCAGACTTCTTTAACAAAAACATAAAAAATCTTACTGTCCAAAAACTTTTGACTGGCAGTGTATAACATCCTCATTCATACTATAAAACTTTAATCGAAAGTAAACTACAGTTAGTGGAACCCGCCATTAAACAAAAGAAGAAGAAGAAGAAGAACTACAGTTCCCAGCAGAACCTCACTGCGAGACGTACGTCAAGGGCTTGACGCCGTGCGTGCGTGACGTATGTGAAAATACGTGACGCTCGTTCTCTGTTCGTCTGTTGGACGGTAATGGCGGCGTGCCGGGGATCATCGTCCAAATGGTTTTTTACCCGGGAACAGCTCGAAAACACCCCGTCCCGCCGCTGCGGAGTGGAGCCAGACAGAGAGCTGTCGTATCGACAGCAAGCCGCGAATCTTATTCAGGACATGGGCCAGAGACTAAATGTGTATCCTTCAGACCCGCGCTGATAAACAGCAGGCCCGTTTCTGTCTCTCGCTGTGACTGTTTGTGCTGCCTTCCCACCGATAATATCTATCATTTTTGTATACCATAAATATCTGTAATGACTCTGAACTCGGCTGAAATTATTTACGCTTGTCATTTTAACCTCCTTACGGTAGCAGCGCGCATTCAGTTGCGCGCAGGCGCTTGCTGATTAACGTTAATGTTGTACAAATAATTAACGTACGGTTTGTATATCTAGCTTGCGCTAAGTTAGTCTGTATATGTGTAACATAATAATGAACTTGTTGTACCTTTTATTCATGTTGTTTATGTTCAAGTCGCTAAGGCGCGTGACAGCACGCAGCTCACGCGCAGCTGTAATGTCAGTGGCACGCGAGGAGGTCGGTTACCGTAAATATTAAAGCTGTTTTACAGTAATAAACCTTGATGTGTTTGTTAAAAATATTGGTATTAGTATTTCGGGCTGCTTATATCAGTACGAAACGCGAATACGTAATTAGGTCAGTAAATGCCTACGTAAGTTACGTAACCCTACGTTTTCCTTAACTCTAACGTCAGTTCTCAACTCACAATAAATACTGCCATTGTTTACATGCACAGATTTTATATGTACCACTCTTTCACCAAATTCCACAGAAATGTAAGTGTTTCCATCCACACTGCCTGCATCCATTACATATACTCTTTCAACCAGATGAATATTCATAAGCCTGTGTGTTTTGCCTGAATGTAACCATGGTGAAATGAAAATTAAAGTGAAATATATAGATTATAAAACACTGTGTTAACCACACAGCAATGAACCTGTGGAAGATAATGGTAATAACTTGTCTACCTGGCTGTAATGACATTTTTCTGTTGATGTTGATGTCTTAAAGTTTAAGATTAGGATAGTTTACCCAAAAATTACAATTCTGTCATCATTCACCCTCATGTCGTTCCAAACACTTAAGACTTTCGTTTATCTTCAAAATATGAATGAACATATTTTTAATAAGACCTGTAGAGATTTCTGTTCCTCCACTGAAAGTTTATTCATAATTTAATTTAAAGTGATTGTCTCTTTAGAAGGCTCAAATCATATCATATTAAGAACTTTTTAAATTGTCAAAAGAAATCTCTCAGGTTTCATTAAAAGTATCTTCTTGTGTTTCAAAGATGAATGAAAATCTTATGAGTTCAGAATGACATAAGAGTGAATAAATGATGACAGAATTTTCATTTTTGAGTGAAATAACCTTTTAAAGTAGTCTTGTATTTTTTGACATGACTGTGACAGGTTTTTTTTTCCTCTCCAGACCATCTCCCCAACGACATTATTTCTGGCTGCAAAAGTTGAAGAGCAACCACGGAAACTCGAACATGTCATTAAAGTAGCGCATGCGTGTTTAAACCCCCAGGAGCCTCCACTGGATACAAAGAGTAATGTAAGTCCTGGTTACTATTAATTTTTTTATATTTTCTTTCTTCAATTTACTTTTCACACTGGATAATTTCTGCTACACTTGCATCCATAAGAGTATTTAGGTTCTGTCTTTACAGAATCAGGCGTCTCACTAGTCAACTCCGAACTACTCGATTTTGATCAGGGTTTATTTTATCTGCCAACCTGTCCTCTTTAGTTGCATGTCTGTCATCAAAAAAATAAAAACTGTCATCATTTACTCACCCTCATGTTGTTCCAAATCCAAACCCTTTACATTTTTGTTCATCTTCAAAACACAAATGGAGATAAATTTAAGTAACCTGACACTTTTTTTAGCCTTCATTTCAAGTACCCAAAACTTTGACATTTCAAAAAAGTCAAAAGACGAAGAGATCATAAACAAAATCCTATGACTATGAATCAAATTTGAAAAAATGATTTAATCCAAGTCTCTGACATGATCACTTTATACACTACCAGTCAAAAGTTTTTGATTTTTATTCTTGTATTTTAAAGTCTCTTCTGCTCACAAAGCCTGCATTTATTTGATTGTCCAATTTTCAAATATTTTTACTATTTAAAATAACGGTTTTCTATTTAAATATATTTTAAAATGTATTTTATTCCTGTGATTTTAAATTTTTACCATCATTACTCCAGTCACCTGAACCTTCAGATCCTTCTAATATTCTGATTTGCTGCTCAAAAACATTTTTTATTAATATTTAAAAAGTAATATATATATATATATATATATATATATATATATAAATTGAGTACTTTTTTTCAGGATTCTTTGAATAGAATAAGCCAAAGATCAGCCTTTGTAACATTATACACTATATTCAAAAGCTTGAATCGGTATAATTCTTTTTGGGGAAAACCAATAATCAAAATTAATACTTTTATTTCGCAAGGATGCTTTAAATTGATCAAAAGTGTTGATAAAGACATTTATAATGTTACAAAAGATTTCTATTTCAGATAAATCTTTTTAACTTTCTATTCATCGAAGAAACCTGAAAAATTATACTCAGCTGTTTTCAACATAAGTGTTTTTTGTGCAGCAAATCTGAATATTAAAATGATTTCTAAAGGATCGAGTGGCTGGAGTAATGATGCTAAAAATTCAGCTTTGAAATCACAGGAATAAATTATATTTTAAAATGTATTCAAATAGAAAATATTTATTTTAAATAGTGAAAATTAAAATTTTATATTTTACTGTTCTTGCTGTACTTTGGATCAAATAAATGCAGGCTTGGTGATAGGGATGTTAACCGATGACCGTTTGTCAAAGTTGTCGGTAGTCGGTTAAAAAAAAAGTGCCGGTGCGTCTTTTACGCATTCTGAAGGTGCCTGTTTTATCCATTGGTTTTATCATGTTGCAGTCTATTAGGCAACATTCCGCATAAGATGGGCTTAGATTTGGAAATACATTACATCTACATTTCAGTGGTAACCGATAAGGTGATGATGATCATCTTTCTTTATTACGGTTAGCACTACCTCAACTAAAGCGGCGTCTCTTCGGAGCTGTCATTTTCTTAAATGAGCCGTGGCAATGTTTCAAATGAGCTTCTAACCTAGACAAACGCCTTTATTTTCAAAGCGATCACCTTGTACCCAAACCATTTGAAACTAAGGAGCCATTTGTCCTACGATTACATACAACAAGCTCTTCGGCGCCGCGTTTGCGGGACTCATGTTTCGCGCTGTAGGCGATCACACCGAACGCGTTTTTGCAGTTGGAGGCGCCTCTTTTGAATGGTTTTCTGTTGGCAGTGAGCGTTCTACGCGCTGCTTATGCGCCCCAGGCGCCTCGCGTTTTTGCAGGAGCGCTCTGAGCGCCTGAAGTTGAAAAAAAATCAACTCTGAGCGGAAAAACGCCCAACGTCATTCGCGTTCTTTTCCATTGTCCAATCGAATGAAGGGAGAGGCGGGCCTTCTGTTGTGGTGACGGAATTTTACGGTTGCTTAAAAAGTCCGGAGACTGCAAGAAATAGAGGAGAAACCTTTTGATTCTATCGTGGGTAACCCGGAGCTGTATTATTTAGGGTTTCTGCTAATATGACAGTTTACTTAACAGCATAAAACTAAGATTTTAGAGTGCTCGCGCTATAATCCTTTGATTTGACTGACAGGACAGCTGTTTTGGTCGTTGCTTAGCAACATAAAAAAACGCAGCACGCTCTTTTATTAAAAGTCACCAAAAAAAAGGCAGTGCTGTGCGCCTCGCGTTTTTAGAACTAAAAGACGCGTTCGGTGTGATGATGCGACAGAGTTGCGAAATTGCAGGCGCGGCTCGAAATGGCTGTTATTTCAAATAGCGTACCATATTTTAAACTAATCGGTTAACCGGTTTCAACCGGCTAATGAGGCTCGGTGGTCGGTCAAGAAATTTTTTAGTTTTCGCCATCCCTACTTGGTGAGCAGAAGAGACTTCTTTAAAAAAAAAAAAACATAAAAAATCTAAATGTTCAATAACTTTTGACTGGTAGAATAAATTTAATTTAGGCTGTTGCGCACATATAAACATGAATTACTTATACATAAAACTTATCAAATACAGTTGAATCTGTCAATATATGCAAGTTTTAAGTGAATGAACTTTCAGTGGAGGGACAGAAATCAATTTCCAGAAATGCAAACATTTTTGAAGTTTTGAAGATGAACAAACCTCTGGCTTTGGAACAACATGCAGGTGAGTAAATGATGACAGAAGTGTAATTTTCAAGTGAACTATTCCTTTAATAATGACAGAGGGGTGACAGGTTAAAAACAAATGCCTCTGTTACTCATGTGAATCTTGCAGAACCCATGACTCCCTTTGATTCTCCAGCAACAATGTAAATGAGGCTTACAACTAAAAATGGACTAGTGAGACACTGACATTAGACATCCAGCGTGTCAGTGCTGGGACAGAAATCTCTCTTGCACAAGAAAAAAAAATGTCTTGAAAAAGACAAAACAAATAGAAATAATTGTGTGGCCTGTAATTGGAAGGGTGCAGAGAATTCAGTTTATGGGTTGAAGATACAGAAAGACACATTACAAGCCTCATGTAATGATTGTCTATTGAACTTCAGGCATACCTCCAGCAAGCTCAAGAGCTGGTGATACTTGAAACCATAGTGCTGCAGACTTTAGGTAAGTCTATGGAAGGAGGTTTCTTTCAACTGAATTTTAGAGTGAACATAGAGTGCTGACAGTGGTTCACTTCTGAAAAAAAGAGTATTTGCCTGAAATGACCTAATTCACCAGAATGGTGATTTTAAAACTGATTTTCAGTTAATCTTGCAACATGGGTATCATCTCAACAATTCCACATTGTTTTAAAGGCTTTGTTCTGACTAATGCATGATTATCTTTCATGATCCACTGGTGTTGATAGCAGTGTGATTCAGCTGTGAATAAAATGTATGTGCTTTATATTGCAGGCTTTGAAATTACAATTGAACATCCACACACTGATGTGGTGAAATGTTCCCAGCTAGTACGAGGTATAGACTTTCCTTCATATGCTCTCTGCAATCAACTTTTTATACAAAACAGTGCTTATTTAATCTTTGAATCAAACTATTGGCTTTTGAATTATGGCTAAGCATGCAGTTCATGGAGAGGTAAACCTCACTGTATTGAGGACACCTGGGTTTCATTCTTGCTGGCGTGTATAGTTTGACCCGCTCTCATTCTTTTGCCATTCTCTCTCTCTGTTTCCTTTCACAGCAAGCAAGGATCTGGCACAGACTTCCTATTTCATGGCTACCAACAGGTTGTTATCCAGAACCTCATTTGTTGCACTGTGACTGCACACTATAGCTTCCTTTACTGCAGGTTACCCTACCAGTGTCCAACACCCTCCTTGCACCGGTGGCTACTGGGACGCCCCCCCCCTCTCAAACATGCCCTCAGAGGAGGGTGGGGAGGGGGTTCGGTGGCACCGGCCCCGGTTGCAGTGCGGTGTATTGTACGGGGGATCATTGTTGGCACAGAGGGGTTGAATGCACAATGTGAAGTGTAGTGGTGCTCTTGAACCTCACGTTTGCTCGGTTACAGAAGTGCATTTGTCTAAAAAAGACACTTTGGTAGCCTGAATAGCAGCTAAAGATTACACAGATGTAAACATTACATAGAAGTCCTCACGGTAAGTACCCAGACCCCTTTGTTTTTTCCTATGATTTTGTTATTCTCAAAGTGATAATTGAACCTTTGTTTTGGTCTTTCGTATTCAAACTATTTAGAAGTACCTTTTTATTTACTTTCATTTGTTTTTGTCATTCAATGCCTGAATTGATTTTGAGATACAGACATCTGTTGTGCTTCCGTTGTGATACACCCATGTTTTAATGCAAATAAACCCATTAAGGACCTGTTTGGGTTTTTTTTTTTCTAAATTTAAATAGTCGTTTCATTGGCTATGTATTTTTATACCCATTATAATCTTTTAAAATGGTTGTTATCAGGTGTGTAACAAAAGGTCCTTAAAGGGTGTAGTCATCATTGTGTTTTAATCAAATAGAGGATGTTTTGTTGTTGTTTGTGTTTGTTGTCCCTCATTGTGTAGTTGTTGTCTTCATTATTTTTAAATCAGGTTAGTTGTCATTAGTGTTTGCCCCCTTGTTTGCATAGGGATGCTGCAGCTTTGTATGTGATGTCTGAACATGGGACTAGAGCAGCATATGCTCAACACATGGTCTGCATATAATGTGGCCATCCAGGGTGTTTTTTTTTTTTTTTTGGTGTTTATTTTCCCCTCAAACAAGAATATGTTATCCAAAGAATGTGGACCTACAGGTATTTACACTGAATTAACAGAACTTGATTAATACATCAACCCCAGTTTTGTATGGCCAGTGTGTCCGATGATGGCTGATCTCATAATTTTTATTTCCTCATTTGTTTTTTCTTGCAATTTTTTATTCTTTCGAATAAAAGTACAGGTTTTTTTTAGGTTTTAATTCATGTTGCAGTTATCATTTGTTTGTTGCATTAGGATTTAAAGGCTTCTCTTACCCCATGTCCAAACATTGATTCTGTTCTGTAGCACAGGGTTACCATCCAGCTTTGACTGAGGCTTCATTTTATTGTTATGTCTCAAATATCAGTCACACACTATTTTGTTCAATGTAAAATTGTTAGCATTTTGGTTGAAGAATCTTTAATTCCTTATTGCTTCTTCAGGGACTACTAATGCAGAAAAACCTTTCACATGCTTCAAAATACTAACATTGTTTTTTTTAGAGATATAGGCAAGTTTACAGAGATTAAAGAATAAGCACTTGATGAGGCCAAACAGTCAGCCCTGCTTTGATTTTGATAACATGGGGTTGCAATTATTATGTGGTGAATATGGATGGTAACCATATGCTTGTTTGCTTTACTGTTCCCTATGATTCTGTTGACTGTAGGCTTTTACGCCTGTTATTGAATGTACAGTATTATGTCAAAAGTGTCAAGTTTACCCTTGATTATGAGTAACAAACCTATTATTGTTTTTGCTTGCACAGATTTAATTACACAAAGTAAAACTTTATAGAATCTTTTTTAGACTGATATTCTAAACTTCAAATTTAGGGATGATACAGTTGATCAGCTGCTAATCAGAATTGGCTGAGTGCACTCCGACATTAGGCCTTGTAGACTATTTCCTTTTAAGACAATCTGTGTATCTTTACATGGATAGCGTGTTTAGTAATCCTGCGGTATCAAAAAATTTTTTATCTGTGCTTCCCTTCTCATGTTGTCTTTTGCCATTCAGTTTGTACCCTTTGTAAGCTACTGTCTACCTATTTAAGAGCACAAATGAAGAACTATAGATAAGGTGGGGAAAAAACACTAAATTGTAAAATGTGAATACATTGCATGGTGCTAAATCAAGTAATTCCGAACTGTGCAGGTACATTTTGGAAGTATGTTACTCACAATTAGGGAACATCTTAGTGGCTTCAGTGCTTCCTTAAAAATATTCTCTAGATGTTTAATACTTCTTTCTGCTCAGTGACTGATCTTTTTGTGCTCTTTCTTTGTTGTCTTTTTTTTCTTCCTCCATAATGTGCTGCTCTTCCAGTCTGCACCTCACCACCTTCTGCTTGCAGTACAAGCCCACAGTCATCGCCTGCGTCTGCATTCACCTGGCCTGCAAGTGGTCCAACTGGGAGATCCCTGTTTCCACCGATGGAAAGCACTGGTGGGAGTATGTGGACAGTTCAGTTACACTTGAACTTCTTGATGGTAAATGGACAAAAATTAATTACCACATATTACCAAAGGCTTATGTGTTGTCATCCATGATTTTTATATTTATGCAAATTTTGTTGTAGAACTGACCCATGAGTTTCTGCAAATATTAGAGAAGACACCAAGCAGGTTGAAGAGGATTCGTAACTGGAGAGTAAGTGATTAGAATAGATACAGTTAAGGTCAAAAGTTTACATACACCTTGTTCATGAGTCCCTTGTTTGTCCTGAACAGTTAAACTGCCTGCTGTTCTTCAGAAAAATCTCTCAGGTCCCACAAATTGTTTGGTTTTTCGGCATTTTTGTGTATTTGAACCCTCTCCAATGATGACTATGATTTTGAGATCCGTCTTTTCACACTGAGGACAACTGAGAAACTTATATGCAACTATTGCAGAAGGTTCAAGCACTCATTGATGCTTCAGAAGGAAACACAATGCATTAAGAGCCGGGGGGTAAAAGTTTTTTGAATTTGAAGCAGGGCTGTGATTTTTCCGGATTAATCCGGAATTCCGGATTTTTCGACCTGAAAATGTGACCTATGTCACGTATTTGCGACCGTTCGCAAATGGCGAAGTATGATTGGTCAGATCACCTGTCAATCAAGCTCCCTGCTGCGCAGTGTAAGTTACCTCAATCGCTCTCGCGCTACAGTGGTATCGTGACAAGAACATCGCCGGATCGGATGATCTGGGTATGTATTATTGCTTGTGTCTATATATAACCTATAAGTTACTAATTTGACTTTGTTGTCGATTGATTAGATGATCGATTTTGAGTTATTTTCCACTATGGCAGGATGTTTAAGCTGCATTAACATTAACTTACTTGTATTTGCTAGCTATTAGGGATGCTCATTTCGGTTAATTTTCCCAACCGACAACCGCAAATCATTATCCGATTATTAACCGTTAACTGATAAAATGGTAAGGTAACACTTTTCAAAAAAATAGTCTAATGAAAAATCAATAATTATATTTTAATTATTATATTAAATATATAGCTCACTGAATCTGATGGCCGCAAATAGTTTCTCCCGGAATCTAGAGCAAGGGAGTGAGTGCGAGACCGCGTAGCGCGTGCATGACAGAGGGAGAGAGAGCAAGAGACCGCGCGTGTGTGCCTCATGAAGCACATGTAAGACAAACTCTACATTATCCCGCTTATTACATGGCTACCTACAAAATAAGTCAATAATTTGACACAAAATATTGATTTTAAAAGGAGTTTATTGATTTAAAAACGATTTGATTGGCGTGGGGGGGGGGGGGGTTGTCTTAGTATATTTTCCTGCTTTTTTGTCCTTAGCCAATCACATGCCTGTTGAAGATCAGTGTAAATTTAACCTTTGTCTTCTGGGAAACATAGCTTTTGAAGGGGGAAAAAAAGAAAAATGTACACACCTTCATTGTGTTCAAAAGTTTAGGGCCTTAGGCTCTTAATGCATAATTTTTCCTTCTGGAGCATCAGTGAGCATTTGAAACTTCTGTAATAGTTGCATTTGAGTCCCTCAGTTGTTCTCAGTGTGAAGAGAGAGATCTCAAAATCATACAATCATTGTTGGGGTTCAAATATACAAAAATGCTGAAAAATCAAAGAATTTGTGGGACCTGAAGGATTTTTCTGAAGCACAGCATTCAACCATTCAGGACAAACAAAGAACTTATAAAAAACTATAACTATAACTAAACAAAAAAAAAAAGACAGCTGTGGATCATTCAGGTAACAACACAGTATTAAGAATCAAATGTATGTTTCTCTTGTTTGACTATATGTAAATGTCTTTTATGTGAAATATCTTATTTAGGTATGATCCCTCTTATTTCGGTCAAATAAATTAACGTTTAGCCGATTCTGCAAGGTTTATGTAAATAAACCTCAAATGAAAGTCATGCATTTGGTGCCTTTACATTTGTTTAATTTTGATAACACATAGTTGTATTTATTTCTAGGCTACACAAGCTGCTAAGAAGCCCAAATCAGATGGTCAGGCCTCAGACAGCAGCTCCTTAGGGGGACCTTCATTAACCCACGACATGTCCTTGATGGATGCCCTTCCCGGGGTTTCTACAAATACAGCCTTCTCCAAAGCCTCTACTTCTTTCCCAGTGACCCTGCAGAGCAACTCAAGCTGCAGTCTTTCTCTTGATTCCATTGCCAACATGCAGGGAACCTCATACACTTACACCGCCCCCAGTGACTGGCCTCAGGACCAAGTACACTCAGACCAGTATTCTGTCAAACAGCTTCCCCCACTCAGTTCTATGCATCCACACCAGCCTGACAAAAGCGCAGAGTTCAACCCTGCCAAACACGAACACAAGGCCAGCGGTGGGGCGAAGCACCAGGCCACGGCCTATCCTCCACCGGCGGCACCCACGCAGAAAATGTCTTTAGACAAGTACAGGGAGAAACACGCTGCTGAGCTGGCTGTGCAGAAACGCAGGCAAGAGCAGCAGAACGTGGAGACTGAGGTTTACGGAGCTCCAACACAGACGGATCACCGCAAGCACCTGCCCCAACTGTCTCACGGGCAGCAGGGAGCAGGGGCCGCCACTGCCTCGCCCCTAAAGATGAAGCTGCCCGTTCCCGGGCAGGACAAACGCGAGAAAGGGAGCTCTTTAAAACTGCGTCTTCCGGTCCCCTCGCAGAGCGAGAAGGGGGGATCAAGTAAGGAGGAGCTAAAAATGAAAATAAAGGTCTCCTCTGAGCGGCACAGCTCCTCTGACGAGGGTGCCGCAAAGAGCAAACATTCCAGCCCGCTTGTCAGCAAGGAGAAACACAGAGACCACTCAGCCCATCGTCACCATCACAAACACGGCCACTCACATGCACACACGCATAGCGGCAACGGCAGAAGCGGCCTCGAGGCACCCGCATCTGGTTCAGCCCTTCGGAGCCCACTAGGTTCCAGTGGCGATGGCACAAGCTCAGCTTCCAGTTCCTCACGCAAGAGGGTGAACCCCGAAGCCAGCCACAATCACCACTCCAAAAAGAACAAAAGCTCCAAAGGCGGTGCAGGTAGTTCCTCTCATTGTTCCTCTGTTCAGCAGTGTGTGTCCTCTCACAGCTCTGTTCTTAACCTTCCCTTCCCCCCTCCCCCTGTCACATACCAGGTGGGCTACGGACATCTCAGCACCCTAGTGAAACTGGACAGGAAACCAGTGGAGAGCCATGGCCCTGAGGGCGCCGGCCTAGCTATTGGCCGACACACAGACTACAAAGACACTTTTGACACGCTTGATTCGCTGTTAAGTGCCCAAGGAATGGACTCTTGAACTGATAGGAAAGAGGATAAAATATAAAAGAAAATCAAGCATAGATTTCATTATTAGGAAGAGGAAAACAAACAGGAATGTGAAGAGTAAGAAAAAGAAAATAAAAATGCTTCCCGATCTTCTGGCAGTTCGGTTCAGTCTCGCCATCTCTGTATAACTGCTGCTTTTCCTCAGTGTTCCCTCACGAGCGGTCTGTATGTATGCGTGAGCCAGTATACGAACGTCAGGGCAATTATAGTAAAAAAAAAAACTTTTCATGATATAAGCATAATGAGTGATGATAATTTTTTGACAGTGAAAATTTATAGGACTGAAAGCACCCTCTAAAGTGACTGATGCTCCTCACATTTGTTAAACAAAGTTAGTAGAAGGAATGCAGAATCAAGATTTAAGTTCCATAGTTCCTTGAATGTTTGTTTGTTTGCTTTCCCCTCTTCCGATACCTTCTATATGAGCTGCATGTTTATAATGAAAGGGACAAGATAGTTGTTTACAGATTGTGAAGAAAAATTTACATACATTCTCGTATGTTAAAAGCTGTACCATAACTTCTCAGGTTTGGAGCTGCTTGTAAAATATATAAATATATAAATATATTGGGGGTAGGGGGGATTTTGTGACTCAGTGTTAGAATCTATCATTGGCATTTCTAGCGCAGCCTTCCAGTGATGTGCTCTAGAACTGGTTATTCCATGTTGCTATCAGGAGAGGGTGAACTAGCAGGCAATCCACACACCCTGCCAATTACCTGGCATGTTGTCAGAGGCCATGCAATTTGTAACTTTTTTGACCTTCAAGATGACCTTAAGCTGGATGCCAAAGGCTGTGCCTCAAAAAGTATAGTTCTATGAAGTTTACATAACCTTCGCTGTGAAGTGCATTTTATATATTTCTTGGCTTGAAGCAGTAGCCTATTTGTGCAACTCTGTAAGTCAGTAACAAATGACCAGAAACATACGTGGGGGAAAAGGTGAATGAGTTCATTTTCACAGTGCTGACCCAAAGAGCTCAGGGCTTTCACAGGCCCTCTATGTTATTTCTAAATACGGATGAATTGATTTCTTGATTTTGGTTCTTTTTAGTGTGAAGCTATTGGTAAATGAGGCCAGCATTGTACAAACCGTCATTTTACTTTGAATCGCTGAATTGCAGTTGGATAAGGCCAAGTGCAAACCCTGGCACTTTTTTGTTTTTTTGGTCTTTTCCCAATTTTATTTAGATTTAATAATAAATTCCATGGTTTCCACTACCTTAACCTCAGTCTTTATGTGATCATTTATTGTGTTAAAAATTTATTGGCACATTTGTTAAATAACTTTTTACAGATCTCCACTGTTACATTTATAAGTACATTTTTCTCCATGTTGAAGAAGTTCATTTCCAAAACAAAAATGTACAGATATTTTGCTTACCCCCTTGTCATCCAAGATGTTCATGTCTTTCCTTCTTCAGTAAAGAAATTGTTTCTTAAGGAAAACATTTCAGGAATGGTCTCCATATAGTGGACTTTAATGGTGCCTGTGAGTTTGAACTTCCAAATTGCAGTTTAAATGCAACTTCAAAGGGTTCTAAATGATCCCAGCCAAGGAAGAAGGGTTTTATCTAGTAAAGCGATGTTATTTTCTAAAAAAAAAAAAAAAAAAAATTTGCAGTCATGTATAGTCCGGTTCAATACAGTTAGGGTAGGTTGAGAAACTTCCATCTCATTTAGAAAAAAAAAAAAAAAAACATTTAGCTAGATAAGACCCTTCTTCCTCGGCTGGGATCATTTAGAACCCTTTGAAGCTGCATTTAAACTGCACTTTGGAAGTTCAAACTCGCAGGCACCATTAAAGTCCACTATATTGAGAACATTCCTGAAACAATTTCTTTACGACTTAAGAAAGAAAGACATGAACGGCTTGGATGCCAAGGGGGTGAGTAAATTATCTGTAAATTTTTGTTCTGGAAGTGAACTTCTCCTTTAAATTATGTTGGGTTACAATGTCAGTTTGCTTTATATCATTGTTTTTACTGAATTCAGTTTAGTGGCCTGTTGCAGGCTTGTCTGTGATGAGAGATGAATGGATGTCTTAACAGTTCCTCTGCTGAAGGTCGCTGCTTTGGATCTCTGCAAAGAGGAACATTGTTCCACTGTTACACAAAAGATAATACGGGGAGAAAAAATAGCACAAAATAACCAAAAAGACAAAATTACCTGGTTAGGCAAGCCGTGACAAAGCCTTTTGCATGTGTAGAGAAGTCATCAGACAGAGATGGCATTAAGCCCTTTTGAGCCCCAATGTAAAACAGGGCTGCCATCTTGTTCATGTGTGCAAGGGGTGGCTTTCCTGTGGCCATTTCATACACAGTGCAGCCAATGCTCCAGATGTCTGATTTGCGTCCATGACCTGTCTCGCTTATCACCTCTGGTGCCATCCAGTACGGTGTACCATGCACAGACTTCATTA
Organism: Garra rufa; assembly: GCF_049309525.1. Taxonomy (NCBI): domain Eukaryota; kingdom Metazoa; phylum Chordata; class Actinopteri; order Cypriniformes; family Cyprinidae; genus Garra; species Garra rufa. The sequence goes on along the minus strand of NC_133368.1, from coordinate 23,482,033 downwards.
GGTCACTCTTGCTTCCAGTTGAAGTCTGAAGACGGCGAGCACAACCAAAATCTATTAGCTTGACCACTCCATTTGGCATAAGCATGATGTTGTTCCCTTTCAGATCTCTATGGATCACCCTGTTAGCATGAAGATAGGCAACACCTTCCAGAATTTGTCGAGTGTATAGAACAAAGACCTTCTCTGACAAAGGTCCAAACCGGCTCAGGATATTCGAGATGGAGCCACCTGGAACATACTCCATGAAGATGCTTACAGTGTTCTCACAAAGAGCTGTGCCCAAGAAATCAACTATGTTAGTGTGATGGAGGGTCTTGAGAAGATCCACTTCTCTCTCCAGGCGTTCATACTCTTTTTCTGCCATCTCTGAAGTTGAAGCATCCAGTGCCACCTGTTTTACTGCAATTAGCTGTCCTTGACTGGTTAGCCCACAATACACCTATGATTAATGATATAAAACAAAATGTGAAACATAAAAGCTTTACATTGGATTATGCTTGGAGAACATTTTAAAAATCATGATTGTTTATGTTAAGGCTAAAAAGGGTGCTTCAAAATTATTGCATATTAGGCACTGTTCTGAAGAAAACGGATATTTTCAAAACCGCAACTTTTTCTTTGTGGTTTGGCCGTTCGTCCATGTGCAAACACAGTGTCAGGTCACTGAAACCAAACCTTTTTAAAAACTCCTGCCAGGGTGAAGATTTTCAAAAACTTTGGTTTTACATGGTTTTACAGTTAGGGTTATATCTCCACCTGTTGGTTTGGAATGCTCTCAACAGAGCATCATAGCGCGTTTGTCCGTTTTCATGTGGACAAGTTTGCTTAATACCCATGTATGTGTGGACTAGGCCTTAAACACCTACCGTTCCGTAAGCTCCTTTACCCAGAACCTCTCCTTTTGTCCATGTGATAGCTTCATCTGAGTAAGATCCATTACTGTAATGCAGTTCACCTGAGGGTGCACCCTGATGGACAACAGAAACCCAATGTAACAGCCCATAAAATATCATGAAAATATAAAAATGTCAAAAATAGAGTAGCCAACCCTGCTCCTGGAGACCTACCATCCTGCAGAGTTCAGCTCCAACCATAATCAAACACACCTTGAACCCACTAATCAAGGTTTCAGAGTTACTTAAAAATTACAGGTAGGTGTGTTGAAGCAGGGTTGGAGTCTGAAGTCTGCAGGAAGGTAGCTCTTCAGGGCCCCTTTTCCACCAGCAGGAATCAGGTACTAGTTCAGAGCTAGTGCTATTGCTGGGTTCAGAGTTGGTTCCACTGGCAAACCTTCTAAGAACTGGTTTGCCTTTCCGCGTAGACCATCTGGTGCACGAAACCAAAGCACAGGTGTGAGTAATTGGAGAGCAGATGACTCTCTAAACTTTTAAATTACTGTTGCGGTACTTCGATGCCACACACCGACCGGTCTGTGCAGCGCAGACACATCCTGAACAAGCCTAATATCAACAATAGCTTTCTGAACCAACATCAGCATGCAAAGGCTACTATATTTAAGAAGAAAAAAAAACTGGTCAGAAGTTTCTGTTTGTCTTGTTTGTCACGTTACCCCGGCCCCTGACGCAAGCTGTTCTTATAGACCAGCAATGTTTTGCTGCTACTTATGAACCACTTTTCCTGGTTCCATGCTGGTGGTGCCTTGGTAGAAAAGGGGTACAGGAGCAGGGTTGGTTAACACTATCTACAAGTAAGGTATGTTAGAATGTTACCTCATTTAAAAGCTTCTTAAATTTTGAAGGCAAGTTATGTTTGAACTCTGTGCTATCTTCCTTTTCAGTCTCGAGTGTTTCATCGTCCCTTCTCTCGAGTGAGATCAACTCCTCTGCCAAAGACCTCAGCAGGTCATCTGTGAGAGGTCCATCACCAATCTCATCTAGAAACCTTTGGTACACAGGGGATAATGTTCCGTCACTTGTCCAGGTATTGATAAGGGGCTGCGATGGCACTGTGGTCTCATGTGATATTTCAGGTTCACTTTTGGCATTAGTTGGAGTTTGTTCTTGATGTATTTCCTTGATTACACTTGTTTTGGATACAGTGTTGGAAAGCACTTCTTCAATCACTGATAGTATGGAAGAACATTGTCTTTCGATGTATGTTTCAGATTTCTTCTGCTGGACATTTCCACAAACAGAAGTTATGACATGGCATTTATTCTCTGAAGAAGGTGTGTTTTTCTTTATCCCTTTGGAGCCATTATCCCTCCGCTTGAGCTGTCTGCATTTAGCTCGACTGGATCTTTCAGACTGAGCTTGTTTCCTTCGGTTAACCTCTTCTTTTTTTTGGCCCCTCAGTTTTCCATTGATCTGTCTTTTAACTGCTGTATGAACCTGTTTGGTTCTCTCTACAGAACTGTCCACTCTAAGATTCTCATAAACTGGAGTCGCAAACATTTCATAGATTGCTGGACCTTCATCTCCCTGACTGATCTTTAGAAACATGTCATTGTAAGTGACATAATCCACAGCGGACCTTGCTCGCTGTACTGCTCCAGTTGCTGCCTTTTTAGATGCTCTTGCACTTCTCAGATCTCTGTGAAGTTGGTTTTGATTGCTATTGCTTACTTTCTTGTTATCGCTCAACTTCATCTGTTGAAAAGGTTCAGATATCCCCTTTGTTGTTGGGGCTCTTGGCAAATATTTAGTAGACTCTCCTGCAATAACTAGGTTGGTGGGTTTACTTTCTTTGAGTTGCATCTTTGAGTGAATTGGTGAACTTATCCTATTCCTTGTGGTTTTAACAATACTTTGATTTCTGTGTGCCAGAACGTTGAATGACTGATTTGTCTGAATAGATGTTTTGCCTTTGCTGTCATTTCTTTTTACCATCTTAACTGGTTTGTTCTTTTCATGTGAAATTTGTTCTACTACACCAGTGTCCACAGTGGTGAGGTGCTTCTCACTTGCAATATAACAGGATCCTCTGACCGTAGCTTGTATTTGTTTGATTATGCTTTTGGGTTCTTCAGAGATGGAGCAGCAGTCCATATTTGGACACATCCTCTGAAAATCCTCAGAGTTTTCAGTTGTTTTGGCAGATTTGCATCTTATTTCATCCTTGACTTCCCCGACAGTCAGTGATTTGATAGTTGTGTCATCTTTTGTAATCTTGTGTATTACTGAACTGACTAAATCTTGAAAATCCAAACAGGTCCCCAGTTCCAAATTCAGTGACTTATCTAAGCCCACATGTATCTTGTGTGCATCCTGAGGCACAGTCTCATCCTCTTCTTGGCTACTACTACTGCAGGAGTTGCTCTCTTCACTGCCTGCTCTGGTGCCTCTGGATCTTCTGGAAGATGGCCTGGAGATCCTTTCCAGTCTTCGTCTGGACGGTGATGAGACAGACAAGATGCTACTTTGTTTTAAGAGCAGAGGGTGCTCAAGACTTGAACGTGCAGAGCCATCCCTATATATATTGTCCAGGGGAGCAAGATGTTTAGGCGTCCTTAAACAGAGAGTAGGTAGAGTCTGGCCATCAAAGCACAATAAAACGCATTAAACAAAAGGTATTAAAAGCAAGATGTTTTGCATTTATTGAAATGGTTTAAAGAAAGCTTTTTCTCACCTTTTGTCTGTTATCATCACCCCCTGTGTGAGCACCTCTAAGCCCTGTAATTAATTGAAAACTTTTAATATATGCTTGCTTTTTGTGTCAACCTTCTGAAAAATGCTTTTCATTTATTACATTCAAAGTTGCACACACGACCCTTTTAAGTTTGTGTCAACTTAAAGAGGTCGTGAACTGATAAACCAAAATTCCCTAGATATTTTGACATATAAGAGGTCATTGAACTATAATAACATCCTGTAAGTTTCAGAACTCAAAACTTTCTTGTTAGTCTAAAATGGCTTACATTGAAGCCAATCTGCCAAAATGAAAGGTTGTGGAATGAGCCACTCTATGATGTAATAGTTTGGCTAAACACCAGCTCTGCTGAAGATCAATGCCTGCTTCTACAGCACTGCCTGTTTAGCTGTAGTGTAAATAACGAGAGATGAACACAGGTCTGTGCAGAAAGCAAATGATAAAGATCGCTCTGAATACAAGAAGACGCTGTACAGTGCCAAGTTGTGGAAAAACAGTCTTTGCATTGCACAGCTGATCAGGTGAGGAGACACAGCTGGAGAAGCCTTCTACGGGCAAGATTCTGGGTGAATGTATTTCTATCAGGATTATGTTCTTAAAGACAGTAAATTCTCTACCCTGGAAATCCAGAGGTCTCGCGAGAGCACAATTTGAATTGTCTCTGCAAGACACTCTGGCATCGAGCAATGATGCAGGTTACTGCAATACGTAAGCAATTGTGGGAACCAATCAATCGGTGTATCTGATGTAGGCGGGCCAGAGGTGAGCTAAGCTGATGATGACAGCACTGCGACCTCCGAATCATATAGTAAACTTTGAAAGATCGCTGTCGCTACAGATGAACAAGTTGTTTGAAACGGCTTTGGCCGCTACAATGAACAAGTTAGACTTGGCTTTCCATATAAAAGAGGAACAGAAAACCGAAAACTCGAATCGTTCCTTTGCAAGAAGGACGTTTTTGCTGTTTTGCCGACTGGATACGGCAAGAGTTTAACCTTTTGAGCGGTACGGTCCCACATATGGGATTCTAATTTCTGTGCCCCTGAGAGTACAGTCCCACATATGGGATTTAGAACGTTCGGTGACGTCACGCAACTGTCAAATTCAAACTGCGCTTTGGCGCGCTGGCTGGCGCTGAGCCAGAGACGGACGAGCTCTGCGCTTATCATATAATCACAACTATGCAGTGTTTTTAACCACATAACGCTTATTTTAGGTTTCAGACATTTAAATACACATAAGTACTAGTAAAAGGAGACATTTAGAGTTTGTAAAATACACACATAGGTCTATGAAAGCAGCAAATAACAATCTATTCAGATATAATTTGCCGATGTGTTTTATTCATATCACATACACATAGGCTTAGTAACTAAAAAGTTCCCTCTATTCCTCTTCTAGTTCACCAGCCACTTACTTGCATGTATTTCGGGAGAAACAGATGAATGTACGTGCTGTAAATCCGGCTGACAGGACTCGGAACGGCAGCGCGAACAAACATGGCAGCGCCCATCTCACATTACAGATTACGATCCAGATCATTTATATAGGGTTTTAAACAACAAAACATACTAATTCACACATATTTGTGAATCGGAATATTAGATAGTTCATGGCATGGTAAGCAAGTGTGTGTGAGTATTCTGGATAAAAAAAGGAAAAACGAAATAAAAGCGATCTGTCTGTCATACAGTGTTATTGTGTCTGTGTTGTGTCACGTGACAAGCTTGATGCGTCGCCATGGAAACAATAAGGACGAACATTCTAAAATAACGGTTGCTTAAAAAAAACTCACTCTCGGGGGTCCGCTAGAATATTTTAAACTCACCACTGAAAGGGTTAATCTATCAGTTCACGAGTTCACGCTTACATTTAATTAGCCGGAGAATAGTAGTGCATGTTTGGCGTGCTGTCCGGTGAAGGGCTCCGAGCTCGGGAGTTGCCCGAACCCAGAGTACGTTACCCCCCAATAGGAGTAGCGAGAACTCGGAGTGATGAGATGGGGTGGTGGAGGGTTACTGATAAACCATCGAGTGAATTGAGGTGAGTCAGCTGTATTTAAACCTATGGCGCTGATTGACTTGTGATGTTTACGCTAAGCATCTGACGCGCTTCTCCCGAACTTTGTTAATGAAACATCATTTAGCTCTGCTGCTAGCTAAGCGTGTATTGTTGTGATTGGTCGTGGCGTTATCCAATTGCGTGCAGTTAGAGTTTCAAATGCATGCTTGGTGCCGCCCCTCGGGTCTGGATTTTTCCAGGCTATAAATTCTCCACTCTCTTTTTAATCCATTCTGTTTTACTAAGTAGTGCAAGCTGCAGGCCATACGAGTAAATGTCTCCTTGATCACAGACTGTTAGCACAAATGATCAACACTGCCTCAACTTCACTTCATGCTCTTGCTTCTTGTGTTAGTTGGAAACTCATCCAGTCTCATCAAGAAGAGCATTTAATGGTGAATTTTTTTGAGCACTGGGAAACCACTGAGATTGGGTAAAACTCAAGGTTATTTGGTTTGTTTGTTTATGACAAACAACAGATTACGTCACTGCTTAGGCATTCTATGACAAATACTGATTGGGCATGGTCAGTGTAAACAAACAGTGACCAACAGCAACAGATGCTGACACATGGATCCCACTAAACTTGACAAACATGATCAGCATCTACTGGTGCAATGTGAAATATCCTTAACTAGTGGACCTAGTTACATTTGAGCTTACTGTGCTTGTTTATTCACTGAAATCTGTCCAACCACATTAGAGTAAATGCATGTACAGTCGAGGTCAAAAGTTTACATACACCTTGCAAAATCTGAAAAATGTTGATTATTTTACCAAAATAGGAAGGATCATGCAAAATGCATATTATTGTTTATTTAGTACTGACCTGAATAAGTTATTTCACATAAAACAAGTTTACATATTGTTCACATGAGAAAATAATAGCTGAATTTATAAAATTTATTCAGTTCAAAAGTTTACATATGCTTAATTTGTAATACTGTGTTGTTACCTGAATGATCCACAGCTGTTATTTTTAAATTTTAAATTTTTAAATTTTTATTTTTTAGTAATAGTTGTTCATGAGTGCCTTGTTTGACCTGAACAGTTAAAACTGTCTGCTGTTCTTCAGAAAAATCCTTTAGGTCCCACAAATTCTTTGGATTTTTAGTATTTTTATGTATTTGAACCCTTTCCAACAATGAATTTTAAGATCCATATTTTCACACTGAGGAAAACTGAGGGACTCATATGCAACTATTCAGATCAGCTGTGGATCATTCAGGTAACAACACAGCATTAAGAGTCAAGCGTATGTGAACGTTTGAACAGGGTCATTTTTATAAATTCAACTTTTTTTTCTTTTGTGGACTATATGTAAACATCTTGTATGTGAAATATTGTATTCAGGTCAGTACTAAATAAAAAACAACATGCATTTTGTATGATCCCTCTTATTTTAGTAAAACAATTAACATTTTGTAGATTCTCAAGTGTACATATGTAATTATCAGTGGCTGTAGTTTTTCAAACACAAGCAAATTCTTTCACAATAAACAACTATCTATACTTACTGTTATAAATGTTAGCCCTTGCTTGCAGCAGCACACTTGCATCAAGAAGGGGGTCCATTAGCATTGGAGCAGATTTACTGAGCTGAGTAACATGAGCAGCAGGAAGAACAGGTATTGAGGCAGAAGTCAAACTGAGTGATGGATGCAAAGACCTTATTTTGCCCCATTCTTTTCTGTTGTTCCATAGGCTGGGCAAGGATGAAGTCCTACTGAAAGAAAATTACATGACACATTTACATTAGTATTTACATATTAGTTATTTCTTCCTTTCACGCAGTTGGAATGCTTCTTAGCAGTACAGGCAGAGTTAAATCTTCCTCAGACAAGTTCTCCTCTCTCTCTGTGGATAATGGTACACCCTGGAACCGCAGTCTTATGCTGACAACGGCTTGATCCTGTAACTGTACTCCTCTGTACAGTCTTTGTGTAGAAATGAGAGAGAGCCACTGAATGCACATGAGGTTTCATGCAGGCAAATTGTTTGTGAGGACTGTTTGTTTATGCATTTTACGTTTACACAGCTGCTGTTGTCAGTGTTTAAGTGTGATTTGTTGACTTGTGATTTGGCTGTCTTGTTTATCTGAATGCTAATTTAATTAGATGAGGAAGTGATGAATGGGTGTGTATGCGGTCAGCTGGCTAACCTGCTTCGTTTCCTCTCATCTCTGCCATCTTGTCTGATGTCTATCTTTGGCTCCATCCAACCCTTAAAGCAAATCTTGTTATCTGCAGACACAGCCAAATACACTCTGGGTGAAAAAGGTCATGTTAAATGGTTCTGCTACAGAGCCAATATAAAAACTCACAACACCTGTATTACTCAAGGAGAATGAGATGAAATGAAATGAGAATTATCTCATAGAATAACATTTCTCTCTCTCTCTATATATATATATATAGACAAATTTGACATTTATTTGACATTTTATATATAAAGAGAAATCATTTTTAAAAGAAATGCATACGATTTCTCAAAAGTGATAGTACTTTTACATGTTTTTACACTGTTTTCTATTGAAAAAAAACATTAAGTAGGACACTTATTAACATTTATAATAAAAAGGTTCGGAGTAATGCCTATTCAACTTTGTCATCACAGGAATAAATCACATTTTAAAATAAATTGAAAAGAAAATGCTATTTTAAATTGTAAATTTTCTTTTAAAAACATCTTCAAGACCCCAGTTTTTTATCTGTCCGTATACACACACAACTTATGAGCTAAATATGCAATATATAGAAAAAATACCTTTCACAAAGTCAGTCCTAAATTAGCCCAAGCTTCAGTGAAACCAAATGTTTTGCAGTTCCTCCGAGTCTTGCATAATCCTTATCTGTAAGTGTCAGAGGTTCTCTATGGATGACTCTGTGTAGTCTGACTCATTTGAAACAGAGGAGCCCAAAAAGCAGAGTCAGGCACACCCCTCCTATTGTCATGGATTCTCTGAGGGATAGGCCGAGAGAGAGAGACTGCTGTGTGTGTGTGTGTGTGTGTGTGTGTGTGTGTGTGTGTGTGTGTGTGTGTGTGTGTGTGTGTGTGTGTGTGTGTTTCAGGTTGGAGGAAAGGGTTGCCAAAGCTTTTGAAAGCCTGGTGGACACAGAGCCGCTGTCATTCTGGAATGATCCTGCAGGTGTACTGTACCTCTGACACTGTATTCTGTCTTCTAGGAATAACAATGAATGATTTCTAAATCTAGTTGTTGACTGACCTTGTTGGAAGTCTGCATGATCCTTTTGTGTCATGATAACCTCAGCTGATTCTTTCTGCAAAAAAAAAATACAGTTCAGTAAAGGAAAGGTTTTCAGTGACACATCTGGTATGCAGGAAGAAACAACCTCACAAAAGCTGTGAGGTTGACTGTCCCTTACAATAACCTTTCACAGCATCACACATGACTAGTTCACCTGTTGACTACTGACCATCTGGAGGTGGTCTATTCAATCAAATAACACCGTCATTAACCAGCTGTGATGCCTGTGACCAAGACTCAGCCAAATGAAACGCCATGAAGGGCTTAATCAAACATTTCAGAGCAAATAGACTACATTTAATTGGCTTTTACAATTCCACTGAGGCTTTTTTTCTTTATTAGTATTCCGTTTATATCGACATTCTGTTTGTACGCTTTTGTTCACACAGTTCAAATGGTTTCCTGCAGGAGACACTGCCAAGATTCACCAATAACGATAACTTTATAAATACAACGATAACTACATTCGCGTCCAGACCAGCGAATTAACTCTTCGTTTTGTTGTTCTTGTTGCATTTACACGACTGCGTATTGAGCGCATCTAAAGACTGAATCTAGCGAGTGTAATGCTATCCAGTGGCGGACTGGCCGTCTGGACGTTCGGGAGAATACCAGAACGGCCGCTGCAGCAGGACGGCCGTCGGCCTCTGTGCAGCAGTCACAGTTTTTTTTTTCTTCTTTTTTTTTCTTGCTCATAATTTACTGTTGTTCTATGTCAAGATCAATAGGTGGCAACAATGCGCCTACAAGCCCATAGATGCGCAAGCTCACTCGTCAATGCTTGTCACTCAACCGTTTACAAGTGCAGGTGGGAGAAAGAACATGGATACTGCAGGTATTGGTAATAGGGGAAAAAAGGAAGGAAAAGGGTGTGAAGGAGGAGGCTGCGGCCGCAGCAGCACAGGGACATAGAGATGAGGGACAGGTGCAGGAACAGGGGGAAGTTCCCCAGACAAGTGCAGTGCAGCTTGGGCAAGTAAGCATGAAAAGAGGATAATTAGGGTTATTTCCTAGGTAATCTGACTTTAGCAAATGTAATTTCAGGTTGCTACATTTTTATCTATACCCCAATGAAATAAAACTATTGCAGTTTTTACAGTTGATTAGCTATAAAACACGATATAAACATACCGCTGCATTAACATGAAGGCAGAAGAAATATTTAATAAGTAATTAAACCGTTTTTGTGCACACTGCAAAAACTCCATCTAATCAAGTCAAAAAAATCTTGTTTCCTGCTAAAAAAGTATTTTTAACCTTGTTACTTATATACTAAGCAAGAGTATAAGGTGTTAGATTATTAATTTTATATTGAGTATATATGCCTTATTTTTAGAATTCTTACCAAGTGTGATTTGTCTTATTTCATTGGTAGATTATTTCACTTAATTTAAGAAGTTTTAGACTAAAATCAAGTATTTTAAGGGTTAGGTTAGTCGAAAGCTTCTTAAATTAAGTGAAATAATCTGCCAATGAAACAAGAATTTGCTAAGAATTCTCAAAATAAGACAAATATACTCAAAATAAGATTAATAATATAACCTCTTCTGCTCTTGCTTAGTATATAAGTCTTAAAACAAGATCAAAAATACTTTTTAGCTGGAAACAAGATTTTTTGACTTTGTTAGATGAACAGTTTTTGCAGAGCCGTATTTTTTGCACAAATTAATTAAGAGATTAGTAAGTAATATAGTTTAAGATTGCATGCCATTTCTAAAAATTTGTTTTTGTATGTTTTAGGTAGTCACCTCATCTGCATTTTTTTCAGCAGAGAGACATTAAGAGAGTGCTGTTTATTTCTGTGAGTATTCTACACTATGCTTTTAACACATCTTTTAGTCAACATCAGAGATAATGCTAAAATTTGGAAGGTAAAACATCATGGGTTAAGATTTAAGTATTTTGAGACCCGTGTCTGCTGCTGATTAGCTTTCACACACATCTGTTGCTGTGGGCTGAGCTGAGTCAAAGTCCAGGGCTGTTTTTTAGTCCCAGTCCGCCACTGATGCTATCCCATCTCATCTCTATGAATTTAGCTAACGCTGTCAATGTAGTGAAGTTAAAACAATACGTATAGTTGTCTTTCTACTGTAACTTCGAAGAAGGCAAGACAATGTTGTCGAAACCAGCGTTGGATACCTGAGGTAATTTTATGTTTTATGTTAGGCTACGCTGGTTAGAGCTATTCCGCAATGTCGTCTGCTATCAAATTAGAATTTGAAAACAATTTTAATTTTTAAGTCTGATAGCTGTTACTAACAGCCTGTTAGTATATGATCATTTATTAGCTGTAAGAAGTGTGAGAGCACCTGACCTTCGTCCCATCTGAATCTGGTGTGCAACAGCCACTTGTAGGAGCGCAGTTGGGGGGTAAAGAGGGACTCTTAGACGCGTCCAGACAGGTGAATATTGTTTCTCCAAAATACAATACAAATACTAAAATAAGTCATCACATTGAGACATGTTACTAATGAATTGCAATACAAATACATAGATGAATTATATGATAATAATGTTTAAACAATGGTATAAACTCTATAAACATGTTGGAGAGTGTTTTTATCACACGATCTCTCGGCCATTTTGGAGGCACTGAACCAAACAAAACTCACATATTTTGCTGAATATTGTTGCTCGAAAAATGTATTTATTGTCATGTTTTGGGCTGTACTAATCGGCCTGACCAGGAAAAACATTTGGTGTAATAGACTGTCAGAAGTTATAATAAAAGAGTGCAAAAAAACTGTCTGAGGAACAGAAGGTGTTTGTGGTTGGCCAAACTGAACCAGGATTTCCAGGGCAAGAATTTTGACAATATTAATGTTTGTTCTTATCATTTCCAAGTTAGGTAGATGAAATATTGGGCTAATGTCTTAATTAATGCTGCTTGTATGTATCTTTACCAAAATATTGTGCCCTTTCCTGCTTTCTAATTTAGCAGCTTCCACATATTTTTCTGTAGCATAAATTAGCAGAACAATGTATTCAGTAGTGCAGTCCATGCTATTGCTTACATCCGAGTATCGCCAGTATGGCCACGCATCCGGGTGACTGACCAAATCGTGACGCAAGTGCAAACCCTCTATAGCTAGTATTGCTGGTACAACTATATTAACATGCTTGACAAATAACTTCAATGAAAACATTAATTATATTAGACTATATAAAGAAAATGTCACAGTTTTCTGCACTTTCAAACAAACAGCTCACTTCCACATTGCAAAATAAGGGGAATATGTAGCGTTTTACCTGTTTGCATTGAAGAATCCATTATACTGAAGAGTTCCTCCTTCTTAGTGCTCTTAATCTGAGAGACATACCACAGAGCAGCGTGACCTCTTTCATCAAGGATCTTCATGTCACTGGAAATCAGAGAATAGTGACTATATTTAATGAGAGAGGCATTTTTAAATCAGCATACATAATAAATTCCATTTTACTGTTTACGATTCTACATCTTTCAAATACACTTCCTTTCAATTTGTTGTTTATTCATCATTTTCTTTAACACAGAAGTAAGCCTATATGGGTGAGACTTTCAGTTCATTAGCCACTATAAGGAAATAACGAGAACAATAATAACGTACAGTAAATAGTAAAAAGTGTGTTCATAATTAAGATAATACATTAAAATAATATGGTAAGACACACCAACTGGCAAATCAAGCAGCAAAACGAGCTGTTTTGTACAGTTGAAAATAGCTGCGAATGAGACCAGAAGCCAAACCCATAAAATTCACGGGAAGAAAAAGGTGGATATTTTACTTTTCCATAACAAATCCAAGATGGGAAACTGACTAAATTAGGTTGAAATTGGCTTCCTTACACTGGAAGAGACATAAGTTCCTTCACCACTTCCACAGGCTGATATTTCCATGTCGTCTCCAGTCCTTCAAACAGATCGACATCCCTTACAGCCAGCATCAGTGGGGTCAGTCCATCTCTGTTCTGTTTATTTAACTCCACCAGGTCTGTCTGGGCCTGTAACACACAAACAATATACGCTTTATTTGTTCTAATTTACTCTAGCCATTGCCTGAGGTGAGTGTAAAAATATCTCACTCGCACATGACAGGTGGCCAATACTGATCCATGACAGAGCTCCCTATGGAGTCTAGCCTGCTTTGTGTGAACCAGAGTTTGATATCACATTTCAAACCGTCAAATGGCAAGTGGAAGTTGAAGTCTGAGCTGCTCACCATCAGGTCCTGTAGGCAGCAGAGGTCTCCCCTCCAGGCTGCTAGTGAGAGCTGTCTCTGATGGGGTATGTCTCTGATCATAGCTGTCAACAGCTCCCCCTGGAGTGCTGGTTGACTAACATGAAGAGCTGTCTGGTTGATATGGTCACATAGAGTAGCATCAGCTCCTCTTTTCAGAAGGAAATGCATCACCTGTATTTAAAATATGTTATAAGGTTAGTTCAACCAAAACTGAAAATTCTGGCATTAATTACTCATTCGTATGTCGTTCCAAACTTGTAAGACCTTCGTTCATCTTCAAAACACAAATTAAGATATTTTTGAAATCCGAAAGCTTTCTGACCCTGCATAGACAGCAATGCAACTGACACATTCAAGGCCCAGAAAGGTAGTAAGGACATTGTTAAAATAGTCCATGAGACCATAATGTTATGAAGCTACATGAATATTTTTTTCTAAAAAATAATGACTTTATTCAACAATTTCTTCTCTTCCGTGTCAGTCTTTGACGTGCATTTACAACAGTACTATTTAACCGTTGTTTAATGCATAATGCAGCTATTAAGAAAAGTACCTACTACAGAAGGCTTAAGTGAGACATTATGCCCATTATATCAATCAATACATTATACCCGCATTGCACTACATTAGCTTTCCTATACAGAAGTCAGCTATTGTTTCTGCCTTGTCTTGATCGTATCACCCTATTGTCTCATACCCTAGTAAGACCCCTCCTGCAGGCACTGATAAGAGGAGTGGAGCCCTGTGAATCATGAGGCAGGTCAATTTCTTCCCATTCATAGTCTCCCTGCTCCAGTCCCAGAGCCACAGCCTCCAGCTCTTCCTTCAACAGATGCTCCACAAATCTGCTTCTTTCATGTTTACTCATGCTCCAGTGTTCTGTCAAATGCACAGAGACTGACAATTAGCTGCAGTTCAGGTGCACTAACTGAAATGAATATCTACTTTAGTATTCACAACATGCACAAGAAATGCTTTGTTGCCCCCATGTGGTTAGGTTTGTGATGAAGGCAACATAATCTCAGTACTGTTTAAATTTAAGGTCATTTTTCAGTATTTTTTCATATGTTTGCTTTTAAAGTTATTGATTAGCACATTTTTCCCTAAAGCAACTTTCTGTATAGTTTACTAATAAACTTAGTAGATCTTAGATAATATTAGCAATTAATAAATGACCATGCATTTCTTGCAAAAGAAAAACAGAAGCTTTTATAAGCCAATGATCACAATTCAGAATGCATAAAATGGAAAAGGACTTCCCAAGAAAAAAATATTTGATGTTAAACAGTAGTTACTAAATAAGACAAAGACAAGTGTTTTCCTTTGCGTTTATTTAAACCAGCAAGACTCACCTGTGCCGGCTGTTTGTTACCTCTCTGGACTGAAATGTTTGAGTTAAATGAAGTTAAATCAGTTCTTGTGTTTACGTCCTTGTCTTTTGAGGGTCAGTCCTTTGTCTGCATTGCGCATTTGCCTGAAGCAGCTTTGAGTTTACAGCCTGTTGCCAAGGAGACGCTAGCTTTGGCATGAAAACAATGAACTCACCGTGAGACCTTTGTTTTGGTTTCAAAGGGGAAGTGTGCAGAAATATCCATATGAGTCTTTGCATTTGGTTGTTACGATATTACTTTTTTATAATTACAATGGTGGCCAAACTGATTGAAACGCTAGTATTTGCACCAGCTAAAAATGTTTTTAAGTAAGTTATTTCATTCTTTTGCTGTAGTGTCTCAGTAGGAAATATCAGTTTACATTCCCAAACATTCATTCAGCAGTTTATTGTAGTAATTCAGTGAGATTTTTGTTTGCACAAGGAGTCTGACAACAGACAGTGCTCCACACAAAGATCTGATCTAATAATCATCCAGAAACAGAACAAACCGAGACAGAATAAATCCAGAAGAACTTTGGCAACGTCTCCAAAATGCTTCAAGAGACCTACCTGCAAAGCTACAGTACTGTTAAAACTGTTAGGCACTTGTGTAAAAATGCTGTAAAATAAGGATGCTGTCAAAAATAGATTTTCTTTATCAATTAACTTCTATTGACTAAATTAAATTAACATGTGTTTTGACCTTTGCGTTTAAAGTAGCTTTTGCCCTAGGTGCGCTTACGCATAGTTTTTCAGGTAGTTTTGCAGGTAGGTCTCTTAAAGCATCTTAGAGACGTTACCATAGTTCTTCTGAATTTTGTCTGTCTCGGTTTGTACTGTTTCTTCATGTAATTTCAGACAGACTGGATAATGATGAAATCAGATCTCTGTGTGGAGCACTGGCTGTTGTCCGACTCCTTGTGCAAAGAAAAATCTAATGACAAAATTAATGTTTGGAAATGTAAACTGATATTTCCTACTGACACACTACAGCAAAAGATAGAAATAACTGACTTAAAATTATTTTTAGTGGATGAAAATACTAGTGTTCTAATCATTTTGGCCACCTCTTGTCTATTTCTTTAGTGTTGATAGTGTTACCCAGACACTTTTTATACCGATTAGTGAACATATATATTAAAGGAATGGAAGATTTTTTTAATCCTACCTATTCTCTTATGCCAATATTTTACACCTACACCACAAACCTCATATCCCAGTTAGCATATAAGTCTCTTGTAGCCTCTTTGCCCTTGTGTTAAGCTGAAGCTGTCCTGGGAGTCATTCTGTGAGAGATTCAGTTGCATTGATTGACCTTCAGTGGGACCAGCGGCCTTCATAGGCAGAATTACACAGCTGTAGCTATTCCTCTGCATTAAAGGATCACTCTAATGATCCACTTAATTGATTCTAATCTAATTGAATCTTTTCTATACCTTTTACAGTACTTACTGGAACACCATGCAATTCTATAGTTAGCTAACACTTTAGATTTAAAGGACAACTATTATGCTCCTTCATATAAGATGTAATAAAAGTCTCAGCTGGCACCAGAATGTGTCTCTGAAATATACTCAAATATCATATACCACACATAATTTATTATAGCATTTTGAAAATGCCTATTTTGAGTGGAAGCAGAAACACGCTGTTTTCGTGCATGGCTTATTAAATGCAAATGAGCTGCTGCTCCCCGCCCACTTTTTTAAATAGAGCTGTGCCTTTACAGCTCGTACGTTAGATATTCTGCCATTAAACATCTGTTAGGTTTTGATTATCATGTCTAAATGCAGAAACCATGCGTTTTAAAGCCATATCAAAGGAGAAGACATCATGGAGATATCGGTAAGATGTCATCAGAATCTTTGGACGGATGAAAAGTCCCTAAATCTTTTTCTCATGCTCAGATTTTCTTTCTTTGTCCAGGAGGTTGCTATATATGATGTAACTTGAGAAAAATATGTCTTGACTCATTAATGTGATCATTTCATATGTCTGGGTGAGTCATACTCGAATGGTTCTTTCATGTTATGAAGCTTAATAAGACTTAGTTCTTAGTTTTTTCTCCTTTTAGACAGCCCGACATTTAATTTAAAATCAAATCCTTTTTTCATTTCTTTTCAACATCTTCCATTTGTTATTTTAGGGAAATTCACTCCACACTATGCTATATGAAACATGCGTTCTTTTGTTTTACTGCAACAAATTTGTTTTAATTTTATACATTTATTAATTGCATACATTATAGACTTGGCTACATAAAGCTATTGAACGTAAAGACTTGAACAACCACGCACGACCTCTAGCTTTCACTGTGGTAAGAACTGTTGTCGTTGTAGTAAATTGTTTGAAATTAAAAATCCTTGAGGGAAAAAAAAAGTTAAAGTTAAAAAAAGTTAAATTATCAAATATCTAAACAGTAGACAACAATAGAGCATTTTCATGATGCGTCATCAATCGGCCTTTTTGGCGGCAATGTACGAAAACAATGCCATTGAACCGAATGAGACTCGCATATTTTGCTGATTATTGCTGCTAAAAATGATCAATTATTGTCATGTTTTGGGCTGTAGTAATTGGTCGGACCGGGAAAAACATTTAGAGTACTATAGACTAATATATGTTATAACAAATCTAGGAGAAGAGTGCAAAAAGCAGAGGAACAAAAGGTGTTTGTGGTTTGGCCAAACAGAACCAGGATTTCCAGGGCAAGAATCTTGATAACATTTGTGTTTGTTTTTATCATTTCCGGTCAGGTAGGTGAAATATTAACAGCTTCCACACATTTTTCCGTGGTTTAGACAGCATAAATTAGCATAACAGTGTGTTCAGTAGCACATTAACCTTGCTAACCATGCTGCTGTTTACATCCGAGTACGTAACTGACCAAATCGTAACTTAGCCTTCTATAGAAAAGCAATGGAATAGAAAATGACTAAAAAATACATTATTTTACTTTTAAGTTTATAATAGCACAATTGGTCAACTAAATAGATATTTGATTACAAAATTTGCTATTGCATTATCTATTCACATAGACATTGCATAACTGTGTTTTTAAATTTAAAAACTATGATTGAAGGCAAAAAATTGCCTTTTTTCACACCAGCAGGAAGTGCTTGTTTTAAAAATGTATTTTTACACTCATACATACTGGCTTGTTTGCTTTGTTTACGTGTTATGTATGTTTTAAGCATCTTCATGTGCTATTGATGTATTTATTTGTCGAACTTTGTCATTTCATCAGTTCCTGTTGCAGTCATGGGCAGCTCTGCTGAGAGGCGCTGTTGGACAGCAGAAGCGCGTGTGGAAGGAGCGGCCGCAGTCAGTCAGAGCGCTTGGAGCCGCAGAAGGTGGAACTGTCCAGTGCTGATGCTCTTCAAACGCTCAAGGTGCACTCGGCTTTAGATCCTAACAGCTACCGCCAACCACAACAATATTACACTTACTTTAACTGCTTATGTGATACGTTACGTGCGATTTAAAACGGTGTCCAGGAGTTTATTTTATCTGAGATTATTTTCAGTTTGAAAGCTTCTTTCGTTCAACCAATGGGAATGGACCTTATGGGCTGAACGGCTGGCAAGCGTCGAGACATTTTGATTGTTTGATTGATGCATTCCTCTGCAGACTGCGGGGTGGACGACCAGATCTGCTGACCGGAGAGAAAGTTTCTTTGGATAAAATCATACACGATGGTGGATGCGGCTGAATGTTGCGTGAAGGTGATGTGCCGATTCAGGCCACTTAACGAATCGGAAATCAACAGAGGTGACAAATACATACCGAAATTCAAAGGAGAAGACACCGTGGTGATATCGGTAAGATGGCTTCAGATGTTATCGAAAAGTCCCTAAATCTTTTTCTCACGGTCTCATTTTCTTTCTTTGTGCAGGAGGCTGCAATATATGATGTAACTTGAGATAAATATAGGTCTATTACTCTAACTTGACTCATTAATGTGATCATTTCATATCCGTCTGAGTGAATCATACTCGAATGGTTCTTTCATATTATGAAGGTTAATAAGTCTTTTCCCCTCTTAGCCCAAAATTTTATTCGAAAAGCAAATCCTTTTTCATTTGAAAAATGTGTTTGTTATTTTAGCGAGAATCACTATACACAGTGCTATATGGAACATGCTTTTTTGTTTTACTTAAGCGAATTTTAATTACCTTAAAGCTACACAAAGCTGTTGAACGTTCCCCTTACGGTCCAGTAAACAAATACAGGACACACGATGACCCTTAATTGCTACGTGTTGTCCAAATAGGGGGTAAGCTGTCACAATGGAACCGGCCATGAATGTTAAAACTGTTATGAAAGAGGATGGACCATGAGTCTGAATAAAGATACTACTACTACTCAAAAATGTGATCGGTCATGTAAAATGTCAAACCGTTGTTGA
This sequence comes from Garra rufa, assembly GCF_049309525.1. Taxonomy (NCBI): domain Eukaryota; kingdom Metazoa; phylum Chordata; class Actinopteri; order Cypriniformes; family Cyprinidae; genus Garra; species Garra rufa. Next base: position 23,463,095 of record NC_133368.1, on the reverse strand, counting down.
CAAATATAACAAATATTGCGATAAATTACACAAATGTACATTGTATAAAACACACGTGGAATGAAAAACATTGTCCAGTGATCAAAGTTTATCTTTTCATTTAAAATCTTTTTTTCTTTATATTGTTGACTCTTGTGTAAATTTTCTTGGTGTTCATTTGGTTCTCAATAGATATAACAATAAGATTTTAGTTTTAGATTTTTTTTTTTCAGTTTAGAATTGACAAAAAAAGAAAGAAAAAAAAACTCACACTACTTGTGACAAATTTCCCATGTTAACCTTTGAGAATTTCAGTGTTCTCAGTGTTCTCACTATAACTTTGTTTACTTTAATATCATATAATTTTTTTAAATGACCACCAGTTGCCCCAGGCATTTTAAAGAAAATTTTAGAATGGCAAGCTACCTGTCACATAATTCAAGTAATTTTGTTCTTTTCACTTTCACATTTATTCTGTTTCACATCAAAATTCATTTATTTATCTGAATTACTTGCATTCCACTTTGTTTTGAATCATGCTGATGTGGGTTAGAGCCTTCATTTATCTTTTAATAACATAAAATGGTTTATATTTTAGTAGTGGGATCAAATTAAAGAGCATTTGATATCTGAAATGAGACTCTGCGTGACTGTATGTGTGTGTGGGAGAGTGTCATGCTATAAATAAGCTGGACTGTCGACACAGTAAGATACTGATGGTTTTTATGTTTTACAGTAAACCTCCAGAAATCCCTTGTGCAAACACAATAGCCCATATTATCTAACCCATTGAGATGGTAATCGACATTACCATGCCTAATCGGCACACAAAATGGAGCGTAGCAGGTATTAGACTTCTGCTTCTAATGAAAATTCCCTTTAATGGTACCCTGCAGGCTCTGCACAGCCCGATGATCCCAATGCCAGATATTTAGCTTTAGGACACGAGTGTGACTGTGAATGGAGATCCGGGTAATATATGTACATTTATTACTGTCAATGTTTATCTAACTGCATCTCATTAGTGAGTGTTGTCTAATAGTGTACCTTTCTATGTGGTGCTTTAATGAAATAGATTTTAAACAGTCAATAAAATCAAATTCATTTGCGGGGGAAGGATGTATTTCACACCTCCTCCCCCAACAGCTCTGATCAACTGGAAATAAATAGGAAATGAAGGTCTATATCTACCTATCTATCTATCTATCTATCTATCTATCTATCTATCTATCTATCTATCTATGTATAGTCTTAAGTATCTGTCTTAAGTAGTACGGGTATATTTGTAGCAATAGCCAACAATACATTGCATGGGTCAAATTTATAGATTTTTCTTTTATGCCAGAATCATTAGGATAATTATTAAAGATCATGTTCCATGAAGATATTTGGAAAATTTCCTACAGTAAATATAGCAAAACTTAATTTTTGATTAGTAATATGCATTGCTAAGAACTTCATTTGACGAATTTAAAGGGAATTTTCTCAGTATTTAGATTTTTTTGCACCCTCAGATTCCAGATTTTCAGATGTATCTGAGCCAAATATTGTCCTAGTATATTTATTCAGCTTTCAGATAATATATAACTCTTAATAAATAAATAAATAAATAAATAAAATAAATATATATATATATATATATATATATATATATATATATATATATATATATATATAT
>NC_133368.1:23390361-23460938 GCF_049309525.1 Garra rufa | reverse complement strand
AACTTTAAAGGCCATGTTCTTAAAATGTTGATTTTGTTTTTTTTTTTTGCACCCTCAGATTCCGTATTTTTTAAGTAGTTGTATCTCAAATATATTGTTCTGTCCTATCAAACTATAAATCAATTAAAAGCTTATTTAAACTTTCAGATTATGTATAAATCTCAATTTAAACAAAATGGACTCTTATGACTGGTTTTGTGGTCCAAGGTCACATATAGTACTTGTTCTGTAAATATGTTGTTTTTTATTTATATTTTGTTTATACTATTTATTGTATTTATCTAAAAATGTAGCGGCATAACAACAATTCAGCTAAAATATATTCTGCAACACTTTTAATAAATTGTTTATTTACAGTATAATTATTTCATTAATTCTAAAATAATTCTAAATGATTTTATAAATTATTTATTTCTTAAATTATGTATTAATTCATAGTTTATCATAAACAGCTAGCAGTAAGGGGATTGCATTTGGGTTTTAAGTATTTCTTAAATTCCTAAAATGAATATCCTTCACAAAACAATTGCAGGAAGATTTATAGGACAGTTTGTGACAGTGAGAAATTACTAATCATTTGCAGCTTGTCAATACCAGGCTGTATTTGACGTTTTGCTTTATTAGGGGTGGTCTGGTCAGCAGTGTTTAATGTGGATGGCAATGTCTTATTATATGCGCAAGGCCACAAAGAGGCCCAGGGCTCCTGCGAGTAATTTACGTTGCCTTAGTGACAGAGGTGCCGTTTGAGGGGCCGGTTAGGCTGATTTAGTGGAATATTTAAGCCAGTCCATTGAGGATTGAGACAATTGATGTTCAACATGCACAGTCACATGCATGTTGCTTGTATAAACCCCCTTCTTGTTGCTGTGTTTCTTGTCCTCGTTTATATTTTGACATTATCTTCTGCACCACCTTGCAAACAACCTTTACATTTACCGCACTGTTAGAAATCTTTACGGTGCACGTTTATAATTCATTTAAATACTGTATGCAGTGTGCTATTTCTATTCTACAAAACAATCTGAAATGCATAGATCAACATGCATTATCTGTTCAGGAAGTAAGCAATATAGATTTTTGATTTAATGTGGTAAAATCCTGCACTCTTGGAAAGCCTTGATGGTCCCCAGATAATATGCATAAATTATTGACTACAAGAATGCATTGTTCTGAACACGTGCGCTTTTATATACAGCCAGTGTTTGTTTGGATTGCAGCACGTGGATAAAAATCTTATGCAAGATATAATATAAATGTGACCCCGGACCACAAAACCAATCATTAGGGTGAATAAATGAGCTTTCTATTAATGTATGGTTTGTTGGAGAATATTTGGCCATAATACAACTATTTGAAAATCTGGAATCTGGGGGTGCAAAAAAATCTAAATATTGAGAAAAAGTTCTTAGGATTGCATATTACTAATCAATATATTTGATATATTTTAAGTAGGAAATTAATAAAATATTGTCATGGAGCATGATCTTTACTTAATATCCTAATGATTTTTAGCAATAATAAATCCATACAATGTATTTTTGGCTATTGCTACAAATATACCCAAGCTACTTATGACTAGTATTGTGGTCCAGGGTCACAAATGTCCTAGTCTATTTACAGAGATTCACTGTATGTGTATAAAATACTTTCTTTCGTCTGTATCACAAGAATTAATTTTAATCTGCGATATTTATTTGCCTCGTCACATGAAAGCTTGGACTAAAAGAGAGAGATGCAAGGAAGAGATGGTTGTCATCACTCCTTCCCAGCAATCATGTTATTCTCCTCCAGTATTGGCTAGGAGACAGGTGCTGACTATCAGCCAATCAGTGCATTTCTTTCCGGGTGAGATGTAGTTTCCGTGGTGACGGTCTGGGTTTGAGCAACAGCTCTCATTTGTGTCTCGGCAGGGTTGCTTGACCCCAACCGGCTTAATCAAACACAGACTGAAACATCATGTGTCTGTGAACACTGTCAACCCTTATACAGCAGTATTAGTGTCTTTGTGATGTCTTACACTGATAATCAACAGGGCAAATGCGTGTCTGTTTTAGGTCAACTGGTCCGTATGTTTTATTTAAGGCATAGGAACTGGAGCTGTGTAGGTCTCAGGACTCTCTATTCTCTCGTTCCATATGGGAGAGTGTGTATGTGTGCATATGGGCGAAAGCAGATGTGGAAAAACTGCTGTCAGCAGTACATGATCTTGTGTGCAAGTGTAAACACAAATCTAATGCTAAATCTCATATCTCGGTTAGCTGATTTCACAAGTCTATATACAGTAAAAGAAAGAAGCAAGAAGCATCCTTAGATATTTATCCAGTTTATTATAATTCAGTTTTTTTTTACTATTACTTATTTATATGTTTTTGTCTAAACAAATGTTTTAAAGGATTAGTTCACTTACAGAATTAAAATTTCCTGATAATTTACTCACCCCCATGTCATCCAAGATGTTCATGTCTTTCTTTCTTCTGTCGAAGAGAAAGTAAGTTTTTTGAGGAAAACATTCCAGGATTTTTCTCCATATAGTGGACTTCAATGGGGATCAGTGGGTTGAAGGTCCAAATTGCAGTTTCAGTGCAGCTTCAAAGGACTCTACACGATCCCAGCCAAGGAATAAGGGTCTTATCTAGCAAAACGATCGGTCATTTTCTAAATAAAATAAAAACTGATATACATTTTAACCACAAACGCTCATCTCAGCTATGTGATTCATGTGTGCGTCTTCACACGTTGCATAATCGCGTTGAAAAAGTCACACGCAGATAATTCTTTATCTGTGTACTTTGGTTCAAAAAGAAAAACATTTTTTGCACCTTTACTTTGTAAACACTAGGTCGATACTTCTGCCTATGTCACATATGCGTTATTACATAACACGTGAGGTCGAGCTAGTGCAAGATAAGCAATTGTGGTTAAAAAGTATATGCATTTAGTTTTTTTTTTTTATTTAAATATGATCGATTGTTTCCCTAGATAAGACCCTTAATCCCTTGTCTGGGATCATGTACACTGTAAAAAAAAAAAAACACACACAATTTGTTGAGTAAACTTAAAATAATTTGTTACCCTGCTGCTTTAAAATTTGAATCAATTCAAATATCTAAGTTGTCACTTAGTACCACTTAGTACAACTTTTTTGAGTTAACTGAACTTAAAATTATAAGGCAGCCAGGTAACAAATTATTTTAAGTTGATTCAACAAATAGTTTTTTACAGTGTAGATCCCTTTGAAGCTGCACTGGAACTGCAATTTGAACCTTGAACCCATTGAAAAAAATTCTGGAATGTTTTCTCAAACACCTTAATTTCTCTTCGCCTGAAGAAAGAAAGTCATGAACATCTTGGATGACATAGGGGTAAGTAAATTATCAGGAAATTTTAATTCTGGAAGTGAACTAATCCTTTAACCCAAAATTGTTTACATTTATAATTTAAGAAATTAAAATATAAAAAATATTGAAAATGAGATTTATTCATCCGAAAGCTGAATAAATAAGCTTTCCATTAATGTATGGCTTGTTATGATACAACTATTTGAAAATCTGCAATCTGAGGGTGCAATAAAATCTAAATACTGAGAAAATCAACTTTAAAGTTGTCCAAATGAAGTTCTTAACAATACAACTAAACAAAAAATAAGTTTTGATATATTTACAGAAGAAACTTTACATAATATCTTCATGGAACATGATCTTGACGTAATATTCTAATGATTTTTGCCATAAAAGAAAAATCGATCATTTTGTCCCATACAATTTATTTTTGGTTATTGCTACAAATATACCCATGCTACTTACGACTGGTTTTGTGCTCCAGGGTCACAAATAAGTATTCTAAAAATCTATGGAAAAAAAAAAAACAAATGACAGAGAAACAATTCAAAACAGAGGAAAAAAGGAGAAAATAATAATTTTCTGTGCCAGTAGCATCATCGAAGTGAATTTCCAAAACTTAGCTTAATACTATTAATTTATAGTTCACACAATTGTTGAGTGCATTTCTTTCTTTGGAGAGTTATTTTTCATTGCTAATCCCAGTTTCACGCCTGTAGATTCGAGCAGCAGGTTCAGGCTCCGGCTCAGAGAATCGAAACAAAGAGAGGGATCTGTTGGGGCTCAATAAGATTGACTGGCAGCTGGGGGTTGGGCTGCTTTCATCACAAGGTCTATTTTCTCTTCAACAATGTATACCCCTCAAATCCTCTGGGGAACTTCATAAATAGCCGTTAGTTGAGTCTGTGCAGCGTCAGCAAAACAAAGAGGTGCTGAGGCCATTTATGAGAGTGACCTCTTGATACAAAACCAAATCATTTTTAAATGAATATGATATAATGAAATCAAACTTAATTATCTGTTTTGGGCGAAATCATAGAAAACACAGAAACTTTACAGTTTCAGTCTCACATCCAGATTTGATTATTAGCTGTCTAATACGCTTCATTGTGTGAACATAACCCTAGTTTACGTTTGGAAAAAGTTAGGTTCTGTGTAAGTCTCTGAAGAACACAGAGTCTCAACTAAACAATGGAAAAAAAAAAAGAGGGCTGATTTACTCCACATTTACAAACACACATAATTGATCTGTGTTATTGTGGGTATTAAGGATATGAATTTATTATGGGGTTTTAAAGCTTAAAACTAAATTGTTTATTATAGATATGCTTCTTGAACTATTTTATATGTTAAGACTTGGTTATTACTTGTATCTATTGTGTCTTTTTAGGGGAAGCCGTATATCTTTGACCGAGTCTTTCCTCCAAACACAACACAAGAACAAGTATATGAAACCTGTGCCAAACAGATTGTTAAAGGTTGTGTATCTATTACATATAGCTGCATGAAAGATTCAATTATACAGACCTTAAAAGAAAGTTTGAAAATGAAATCATGAATTTTATTTTGCATTTCAGATGTGCTGGATGGCTATAATGGGACAATCTTTGCATATGGCCAAACCTCATCAGGAAAGACGCACACTATGGAGGTAAGGAAGAAAACTGTTCTATTATATCACGATTGATATCAAGTTTTTTAGGATCAATAATAGAATAACCTTTCAGCACATGTACTGTGAGAAAATGTCACTCTACGCTCAGTCTCTCAGCATCTTTCATGAAATGACTGAAATGCCAAACTGCTGCAACAGCTGCAAAATGCCACTTGACTGCAGGCGTTGCCCTGGAAACAGCCTGCGCTTTCAGCCAGTGTTTTGAATATAAAGTCAATAAATTCAGTTGTAAAATGTTTTTGATAATGAATCACTTTGTAAACATTGAAAGATACAAATTATGCCAAATAGGATGTCCTCGTGCATTCTTCAGAGGGAATGCTTATGTCATCCTTATTCACGTTACACACATAGTAGATGGAGATTGAAATTCTGTAATGCAGTGCTTCGTTCTTACACACACGCTCATTAGTTGCTATAAATAAAGTGGCGTCTTATTTAATATTTGCTGTAATTGTCCTCTGTAACATGCACACAGGGACAGCTCCATAACTCACAGCAGAAGGGCATCATCCCTCGCATCGCCCAGGACATCTTTGACCACATTTACTCTATGGATGAGAACCTGGAGTTCCATATCAAGGTGAAAACATTCAGGATTAAATCTGCTTGTGTATTTTCAGATGTGAATTCATCAAATTTTATTTTGATTTTAGTAATATGCACATAAATCGAAACAAAACAGTAAGCTTAGTTGTCTTATTTAATTATAGGTTATGTTAATATGTTGTTAGACTATACTAATACTAACACTAATATGTTCTAGATTTTAAGGATTCATCAAAAGAGCGTAATTTTGTAATCAATCCCATTCATAGTGGTATAAAAAGCAGAGCGAACCTATAAACCTACATCTCTGGATAACACAATTTCAATAGAAGAAATTTTTATTACTGATGACAAATTCAATAACAAAAAAAAATCCTTATCGATATCAACAGAAAATCTATTTACATTTCTAATTTAAGAAATTAAAATATAAAACATATTGAAATTGAGATACAACTTTTTGAAAATCTGGAATCTGAGGGTGCAAGAAAATCAAAATATTGACTAAATCGCCTTTAAAATTGTCCAAATGACGTTCTTATCAATACATATTATTAAACAAATTCATTAACAAAGAAAATATCCATATCCATATCAACAGAAAATCTATTCCAGCATCTTATTGTCAGGGGATGACACAGTCTTTCAGAATATGCATAAGCACTTTTAATTAGGGATGTCCCAATCCGATCACGTGATCGGAAATCGGGCCCGATCACGTGGTTTCAGACTCGATCGGAATCGGACGTTACCTCCCGATCAGGACTCAGATATATATATCAGAGGTCGCGTTAACCGAAAATTGTCCGTCATTGACGCAATTTTTGTTGCAATGACGGAAAAATCTGAAGGCCGTCCGTCACTTTGACAGATTACACAGAGGGTGATCTAGTGTAATTATTAGCTGTAATTCCCACCCCTGTCCAGTTGGTGGCGAGTGCGCTCCAGTGTGGCAACAGAGCACTTGCTCTATAAATATATTCTCATTAATTTTTTACACATCTATAGTTATGCGGTGGCACAGAGTTAGACCTCTTGACTCCACACAGAAACACAGCAAACACTGTGGCACTTTTATTTTTTTATTTGTTTACATGCCTGCCGGGCATTTTAAGTTGAGGTGCTATTTGTTTTTATATTAGACTTTTTTATACTGTTGCACTAATGTCCAGAAGTGAAGAATTTATGTAATTTATTACTTGATTGTTCAAGCTACCTCTCGGAAGTGCTCTGTTTGTTAACAGAGTTGTTGAATGTTAAAATAAGGTGAATTAAATAAAAAATAAGGAACATCCTGGATCTGTTTCTTCGCTTTTCTTCTTTTTTATGTATTATAGAAGTATCGGATCGGGACTCGGCTTATTTTTTTTTAACAACACAAACTCTGATATTCAGCACATCTCTAGTTTATTTATTACTCTTGGTCTTTATTTATTCATAAATGAAAAATTAAGGTTTTTTTAGGAATCATCTGCTGTCATTTTCTGATAGACTTTAATGTCTTTAATGTGTGTTTTAAAAATATTGTGGTTAATAATATTAATTAAGTAATAGCATTTTTTTTTATTAATGACCATCCCTTTTTACAGGTCTCTTATTTTGAAATCTACATGGACAAAATTCGAGATTTGCTTGATGGTGAGATAAAAACTTCCAATCTTCTTCATAGTATTGAAGGATTAGTTCACTTCCAGAATAAAAAAATCCTGATAATTTACTCACCCCCATGTTCTGCAAGAATTTCTTTCTTTCTTTCTTTAGTTTGAAAGAAATTAAAGTTTTTGAGTAAAACATTCCAGGATTTTTCACCATATAGTGGACTTCAATGGTGGCCAATGGGTTGAAGGTCCAAATTGCAATTTCAATCCAGCTTCAAAAGGCTCTACTTGATCCCAGCCAAGGTCTTATCTAGCAAAATGATCGGTCATTTTCCATTTTAGAAAATGATTGTTTCCCTAGATAAGACCCTTATTCCTCGTCTGGGATCGTGTAGAGCCCTTTGAAGCTGAATTGAAAAAGTGCTGATCCACTTTAGTTCACTTTACAAAGAGAAGTCCTGGAATGTTTTTTTCTCGAAATCCTTAATTTCTTTTTGACTGAAAATGAAAGACATGGGGGTGAGTAAATTATCAGGATTTTTTTTTATTCTGGAAGTGAACTAATCCTTTAAGATTCTTTTAAATATATATATATTCATGCTTTTTTTTTGCGAAGTATAAATTACATTTTTGTTGTCTATTTCTAAAGTCTCCAAAACCAACCTGGCTGTGCATGAGGATAAGAACAGGGTACCATTTGTCAAGGTAGGAAAGATGTACAATGCAGTATTTTTTAGTCAGCAGGCATGAAGCAAACACTTCCTTGATGTCTTGTGTCTTTTGATGCTGTTTCATTGCCAGGGTTGCACTGAGCGGTTTGTGTCCAGTCCAGAGGATGTCATGGATGTGATCGACGAGGGGAAATCCAATCGTCATGTGGCTGTTACAAGTGAGTAACTATATCACATCTTGAATCAAACATAACTAATGTACAGTGCTGTTATCTTGACTTTGTGTTACACTGTTTTTACCCTAACCCATGGTCCTCTGATGTTACATTGTGTTACAGACATGAATGAGCACAGCTCCCGCAGTCACAGCATTTTCCTCATTAATATTAAACAGGAGAATGTAGAGACAGAGAAGAAATTGAGTGGAAAACTCTACCTGGTGGATCTGGCAGGAAGTGAAAAGGCATGATTTATTAATGTTTTGCCTTTGTTTTTGTTTTTTATCCCACTATATATGATCAATAATTATGGTTTGTGGAGTTATAGTTCAAGAACCCTAACACAGTCATTATAAAACTACAAAATAGATTTGAGAATGATATAATATCTCCACTCTCTGTCGACCTCTCTATGGCTTTCTCTCTCACAGGTCAGTAAAACTGGAGCAGAAGGATCTGTGCTGGACGAGGCTAAAAATATCAATAAGTCTCTCTCTGCTCTGGGGAACGTCATCTCAGCACTTGCTGAAGGAACCGTAAGTGCTCAACCCATCTCAACTGCCTGGACGTTTTCATTTTTTCTTCCTCTTCCTCTCTTTTCTCTGAAATGCTACTCATCTTGTGTACATAATCTAGGCCTCACATGGCACAAAGCAATATATTTGCTTTATACATAATTTATTGTTTTGCCTTATCGTTCTCATTACAGAAAACCCATGTGCCATACAGAGACAGTAAAATGACCAGGATCCTACAGGACTCTCTGGGTGGAAACTGCAGAACAACCATCGTCATCTGCTGCTCTCCATCTGTATATAATGAGGCTGAGTCCAAATCCACGCTCATGTTCGGCCAGAGGTAAAGCCATTTTATACCCTAGAAGATTTCTCTTTAACTGTATCCACCTTATTCTTCAATGTGGAAGTAAGGCTATGGGCAAGACTTCTGGTACATTAGCTGCTTCAGGGAAATATCGAGAAGAATAATAACATCCAGTAAATGGTAAAACTGTTTGCACTACAAACCAGTGTGTTCATAATACAGATAATATATTCAAATAATATGGTAAAATAATCCAATATGCAATATCAAGCAGCAAAACAAGCTGCACAACTAAAAAGAGCTTGAGGTGGATGAGACCTGAAACCAGGCCCATAAATTTTACAAATAAAGTTGATAAAGACTCAAGAATAAGAATGTTCGGTTGTGTTGAAACAAAAATGACTCAAATATGTACATATACAGATAATTTCTAACTTGTCATATTCACACAGGGCCAAAACCATCAAAAACACAGTTTCTGTGAACATGGAGCTTACAGCTGAGGAATGGAAGAAGAAATATGAGAAAGAGAAAGAAAAGACCAGAAATCTGAAAATCATCATCCAGCGGCTAGAAAATGAGCTCAAACGATGGCGGAAAGGTAAAGAGAGAAGGTGGAGAACAAACACAGACATAAAAAAGCAAGCTGCAAACTATAAAGCATCACTTTTATATATATTATATATGTTATATTTGTGTATGTTTTATATATACTAGGTTGCTTGACATTTAAAGTGGTTGCTTTGAAAATACTGTAATGGTTGGGATGATGCATATCATTTTATTTTCTGGGTCAAATTGGCAGAGGCCAGTCAAGTTTTGATGTAATTGTCTTAACAAAATCTTTGTTTTTTGCAATTTGAGTCCTGAAATGGACTCCATGATTAGGAGCCAGTTATTTCTTCTTCTTTCCATCATTATTTTACTTGTTTTTGAGTAAAATAATGATGTTTCCAAAGAGGAAATGAAGTCATTTAATAGTTTATGTAATTATTTTGTTATATTGATGAGAAGTTGACACAAATTGGCCTTCATGTAAACCATGCATCTACTGATGACTAAAATCCACAATAATTGACAGTGATAAATACCAATTAGCACTAATTGCACAGATTATGTAATGGTGCACACATAATGACTCTAAACAAACAGGCCTGTCATTAAGTTCACAGCACGTACCGTATGAACAGTTGAAGTCAAAAGTTTACATACACATGTAAATTATTTTACCAAAAGAGATATCAAATAAAATATATATTATTTTTTATTTAGTACTGACTTTAATAAGATAGCTCACATAAAAGACGTTTACTTATAGTCCACAAGAGAAAATAATATTTGAATTGATAAAAATGACCCTTCAAAAGTTAACATACACTAGATTCTTAATACTGTTACCTGAATGATCCACGGCTGTGTTTTTAGTGATAGTTGTTTATGGGTCCCTTGTTTGTCCTGAACAGTTCAAATGCCTGTTGTTCTTCAGAAAAACCCTACAGGTCCCACAAATTCTTTGGTTTTTCAGCATTTTTGTATATTTAAACCCTTTCCAACAATGACTGTTTGATTTTGAGATCCATCTTTTCACACTGAGGACAACCGAGGGTCTCTTATGCCACTTCTACAGAAGGGTTCAAGGCTCATTGATTCTCCAGAATGAAAAACAATGCATTTGCAATGCAAACAAAGAGCCAGGGGTGTAAACTTTTGAACAGAATGAAGATGTGTACATTTTTCTTATTTTGCCTTAATATCACATTTTTAGTACTGCCCTTCAGAAGCTACTTCTTAATGCATTGTTTTTCCTTCTGGAGCATCAGTGAGTGTTTGAACCTTCTGTAATAATTGCATATGAGTCCCTCAGTTGTCCTCAGTGTGAAAAGATGGATCTCAAAATCATAGTCATTGTTGGAAAGGGTTCAAATACACAAAAATGCTGTTCAGGACAAACAAGGGACTCAAGAACATCTATCACTAAACAAACAAACAAAAAAAAAAACATCTGTGGATCATTCAGGTAACAACACAATATTAAGAATCAAATGTATGTAAACTTTCGAACAGGTTTATTTTTATAAAATCTGATTTTCTCTTGTGGACTATATGTAAATGTCTTTTTTCCCTTCTGTAAATCCTGATACGTTTTTGTCATTCTCTTAGTGTATCACTTTCTCTCTCCTGCATCCCCATGAATAGGTTTTTATTTCTTTGTAGGTGTTATCAGCTCCCTCCACCTCTCCCACACATAAAACACACACATGCTGAGTTCACCCGTCTCAGCACTATAAAGCCCAGAGAATAACTGTGGCCCTGACTCTGTGTGCAGCTGTTCTTTCCTTTACATCCAATCAGTGTTTCTCATCTCTGTCTTTATCACCAAGTCTGCAGGGCTGCAGGAAAGCCTTGTTCCTTTTATTAATGAAGAAACCAACGCTCTTTGCTGATTTATTTTTTATTTTATAAAATTGTATTTTTATCTTTAGGTGAGACAGTACCTGTTGATCAGCAGCACAGCAATAAAGAATCAAAGAATTCTGAAGCCGCTCCTGTAATTGACACTTCGGCTCCGCCCCCTGAGCCTCTTTCTGATTCAGAGAAAACCCAGTATGAGGAGCTGATCAATGACCTGTATCTGCAACTAGACGACAAGGTGATAAATACCTCTGACATGCTGTTAGAAAAGTGCATTAGTAAGCGCAGCCTTCACAGTTCAGATCTTCCTCTTTCTTTCCCTTTTTCACCACAGGATGATGAGATCAACCAGCACAGTCAGCTGGCAGAAAACCTGAAGCAGCAGATGGTGGATCAGGATGAGGTGAGTCCGGCTGAAGAGCAGCAACATAGAGCAGGAAACTCATGCCCTGCGCAGTTTATGATGTCACACATTTTCCCATGATGCTTTGTCTGTGATGCATCTGAAAGAAGGAGTCATTACAGAAATTGTTATGAAACAGTTTTATCTATGTACTGTAAAAATACTGTGTACATACCCTGATAGCTGATCACTGGTTGGCTGTTATGCATTTCTTCACTGCAAAAGAATGTGTTTAGCAAAACTCAGTGCTTGAGGTAATAATTAGTTTTAAATAATAATTATTTTATATGGCAACGGCTATTTGTAAATCGCGATAGAGGCTATTTAGAAATTCCAGTCAGAGTGGCAACAAAGCAAAATTGCTTCTAATTATACAGGTGGACGTGAAAGAAATTTAAATATAAATGTTGTTCCCATGGAAACAGCTCTACAGCTTCTCTATTAGTGTCTTTTAAAACACTTGGACACACCTCAGGAACTCAGACAATTCCCATATTTCTGCAATGGTACACTACCAGTCAAAAGTTTTTGAACAGTAAGATTTTTAATGTTTTTTAAAGAAGTCTCTTCTGCTCACCAAGCCTGCATTATGAAATTATGAAATATTTTTACTATTTAAAATAACTGTTTTCTAATGGATTATATTTTAAAATGTCATGTATTTCTGTCATTTCAATACTGTAGTTTTAGCATCATTACTCCAGTCTTCAGTGTCACATGATCCTTCAGAAATCATTCTAATATTCTGATTTGCTGCTAATATTATGTTGAAAACAGCTGAGTAGATTTTTTCAGGTTTCTTTGGTGAATAGAAAGTTCAAAGAAATCTTTGTAACATTATAAAGGGCTATATCATCACTTTTGATCATTATAAATTGTGTTGATTTCTATCTTTTTTACCAAAAAAAACTAAAACACTGTTTTATATTTCAGATAAATGCTGATATTTGATCTTTCTATTCATCAAAGAATCCTGAAAAATGTACTCAACTGTTTTAAATATTGATAATAATAATAAATGTTTCCTGAATATCAAATCAGCATATTAGAATGATTTCTGGAAGATCATGTGACACTGAAGACTGGAGTAATGATGCTGAAATGATGATTCTAATTAAGTCTTTCTGAAAAGCATTCCAGTGACCACATCCTGAAATGATACCCATCTGAGGTCTGATAGTGTCCATCCTGCATCCTTACAGTTACTGGCATCCACACGGCGTGACTATGAGAAGATCCAGGAAGATCTGAGTCGTTTGCAACACGAAAATGAGGCAGCTAAAGAAGAAGTAAAGGAAGTGCTCCAGGCTTTAGAGGAGCTGGCAGTGAACTATGACCAGAAAAGCCATGAGGTGGAGGAGAAAAGCAAGACAAACCAACAGCTCACAGAGGAGCTTATGCAGAAGAGTGTAAGTACAGTAGAATAAGGAGAAGGTAAAGAGAAAAGCTTATGTGGTAATGTAGCTTCGTGCATTGATTTTGTACTGTGATCTCTTAGGCATCTCTGGCTGGTGTGGAGAGGGATCTGTCTGCCCTGCAGGAAGTCAGTGGACATCACAAGAAGAGATCAGCAGAGATCCTCAGTCTATTGCTCCGGGACCTCAATGAGATTGGCAGCGTTATAGCCTTGAATGACCACAAGGTAACAATACACAGCTTAAAGGGATAGTTCACCCAAAAATGAAAATTCTGTCATTAATTACTCACCCTCATGTCGTTCCAAAACCTGTACGACCTTTGTTCATCTTTGGAACACAAATTAAGTAATTTTGTAATGCAATTCAAGAGCTTTCTGACCTGCATAGACAGCAATGCAACTAACGCATTCAAGGCCCAGTAGGGTAGTAAAGTCATTTTTAAAATAGTCAGTGTGACATCAGAGATTCAACCTTAATTTTATGAAGCTACGAAAATACTTTATGCAACAATTTCTTCTCTTTTGTGTCAGTCTACCTTTCTGGGCCTTGTGGTAGTTGTGTTGCTGTCTATGGAGGGTCAGGAAGCTCTCGGATTTCATCAAAAGTATCTTAAACTTTTGACCACAGAGATTCTAGTAGCAAATGAATGGAATAGTTATATACCATTTATTTGGTTTCTCTCTCTTTAATCAGATGGCTGAGATGAACGGAGGAATGGAGGAGGAATTCACCATGGCACGACTCTTCATCAGTAAAATGAAATCAGAAGTGAAGTCTCTGGTCAACCGCAGTAAACAGCTTGAGAGCACCCAGGCCGACACAATGAGTAAAATGCAGATCAACGAGAAAGAACTTGCTTCCTGCCAGCTCCTGATTTCTCAGGTACGCATGCTGATTTGTTTAGAGCAGCAAAATCGCCCTCTAGTGGTGATTCTGGATCAGAACACTGTTCTCAAGCACAGTAACCTCAGTATTGTTCTTGCACTTTGTTTTTTATGTGTTCAGTATCAAGCAAAGATCAAATCACTCACCGACTACATGCAGAACATGGAACAGAAGAAGAGACAGCTGGAGGAAAGCCACGACTCTCTGATGGAGGAGCTCGCTAAACTCCATGCACAAGGTCTTTTTGTAGTATTTAGAAATAATGTGTTGTCACAAAATACTGTGGTATTTTATTATATTCACAATCAAACAAGCCCAGTTGAGGTCAAAAGTCTGCATACCCCTTTCAGAATTTTTAAAATGTTCATTGTTTTACCAAGATAAGAGGGATCATACAAAATGCATGTTATTGTTTATTTAGTATTGACCTTGATTTTACATAAAAGATGTTTACAGTCGGCGCCGACAGCCTTGTGGTTCGTGTGCCTACATATAGCGCAACTGTTCTCATGGCAATCTGAGTTTGATTCCCACCTTGAGGTCCTTTGCCAATCCTGTTTCCCTCTCTTTGCCTATTGATTTCCTGTCATCTCTCTCCTGTCCTGTCCATTAAAAGCATAAAAGCCCAAGAAATATAACAACAACAAAAAATATGTTTACATATAGTCCACAAGAGAAAATAATAGATGAATTTATAAAAAATGGCCCCAAAGTCTACATACACTTGGTTCTTAATACTTTGTTGTTACCTGAATGATCCACAGCTGTGGTTTTTTTGTTGTTGTTGTTGTTAAGTGATAGTTGTTCATGAGTCCCTTGTTTGTCCTGAACAGTTAAACTGCCTGATGTTTTTCAGAAAAATCCTTTAGGTCCCACAAATTCTTTGGTTTTCCAGCATTTTTGCATATTTGAACTCTCCAACAATGACTGTATGATTTGAGATCCATCTTTTCACACTGAGGACAACTGAGGGACTCATATGCAACTATTACAGAAGCTTCAAACGCTCACTGATGCTCCAGAAGGAAAAAACATGTATTAAGAGCTGAGAGGTGAAAACTTTTGAACAGAATGGAGATGTTTTTCATTTAATACTGCCCTTCAGAGGCTATAGAAGATAGTTTCCCAGAAGAAAAAAGAAGTATCTTCAAATTCAAAAAGTTTTCATAACAACATGCATTTTGTATGATCCCTCTTATTTTGGTAAAATAATTAACATTTTGCAGATTCTGAAAGGGGGTTATAAACTTTTGACCTCAACTTTATATATGTAAAAATCTTCTGTTCTGAATGATTGTTTAAAAAAAATTTCTAAATGATTATTTTGGTTCATACAGAAAAGATGCATGAGGTGTCAGTCCTGGATAAGGAAAAGGAACATATGAGCAGGATGCAGGACGCTGAGGAGATGAAGGTGATAAATGTGAACACTCCACATCTGCCTTTTGTCAGGCAGACGAATAGCAGAGCAATGTTACAGGAAATCAGCCTACAAATGGCTAAATTATAGCTGTCTCTGCATATTAAACTATGATTAAAAAAAGTATTTTACGATATAAAGATACTCTGAAATGCCAAATTTGCTGCATAAAATAGGAAAAACATTGTTAAATGTATAAAATTTCTAGCCGAATTGCCCTAGAAGATTAACACTGAACCATTTATATTCAATATGTAAATTCCATGTGCATCTGCATGTAGAGCACTCTGGAACAGCAGATGGAAAGCCACAGAGAGTCTCATCAGAAGCAGCTCTCACGTCTGCGAGATGAGATCGAAGAGAAACAGAGGATCTTGGATGAGCTAAAGGAGTAAGTGCATCATTTTTAAATACTTCGGGTCAGTTCTATTGTTTTATATCTAATACTCAATTGTAATATTTATTTTGAGACATCTGCTTTTGACTAGCATTACTCCAAATGAATGAACTTATCAAAATAGTTTGATTTATTCAAAAACTCCATGCTATCAGTGTGAACCAGGCTCTTCAGCTTGAACATAAGCAGCTCATGTCTGACTATGAGAAGCTGAAACAGGAGGAACAGAAGAAGGACGAGAGGCTGCAGAAGTTTGTGTGAGTCAACTGCTCATATTAAAAACTGCTCATGGAATAAGTCATGGATAGATTTTAAGAGTGACAATGTTTCTAAAACAGCTCTGTTACCTCTAATAAAGACATATTTTAAACATGTATGTTATCATTTTTGTTGTAATCAGCTTGTTGAATGAGAAGAGGGAGCAAGCTAAAGAAGACCTCAAGGGTCTGGAAGAGACTGTGGTGAGTAAGATTACATTACCTGGAAGTTTGTCCTAGAGTTTGCCTCTGAGCACCGCCATTGGCTATCTCAAGAGTTTTTCAATTTGAATGTTCACCCCATGTTATTCTTGTATAAAGTAGTTTTTTAGATCACTGATCATCTAGCTCTCTCTTCTACAAGGCTAAAGAGCTCCAGACTCTTCACAGCCTGCGTATGCTGTTCATCCAGGACATCAATTCTCGCATTGGACGAGTGAGTATCCAAAACAAATACTGTTTCCTTCATTTATGATTTTACTTCATCATCTGAGTGGCAGTATGCTAGTATTCTCTGAGCAACAGCTTCCAGTTAGTGTTTTTAATGATGCAGAATAAGGAAACACATTAAAGCAAGACTTGCATTACATGCAAAAGCATTTTTTATGCCAATATTAAGATTTTGAGCTATTTTTGCTACTATATAATGTCTTCCGTCATACTTGTGGGTGTATGTTATTACACTTTATCTACAGTCAAACCTAAATTTATTCAGACACCTTCAACATTTCTCACATTATCACAGTTTATTTGCTATAATTTAGAAAATGGTAATAAAATATGACAAGAGCTCATGTAATGTCAGATTGTCAGAGAACTTTGATAGAAAGCCAACCAGCCAACAAACAATTATTCAGACAACTGTTAGTGTGACAATATTTACACAACTATCAATACTTTGTTGACCAATTACCAAGCAATGCTTAATTTTGTTCAGTCTGTGGTGTAAAAAGGTTGCATTAGCAATTAAATAAAAAAAAAAACCTAAGCAAAACATGGTCAGGTAAAATAATTTTTGGTCCCAAATTTTTTAAAATTTTACTGAAATTTCACTGTATGAAGAATTTTTGGGTATAACATGTCACTATTTACTTTATTTTGCTATCCTATAGTGTCCCTAACCCACTAGTAAAAAGAATAAAATAAAATTATGGTGTCTGAATAATTTTGGTTTGACTGTACAGTATGTACATCTTTAAAGGCTGTTTTCTGACATTTTTTCTTATGCACAGTGCCAAAAATCTCCATTCAGTAGTAGGTTTATTCCTATCTAAATTCTGAATAAAATTCTCATTTTATTTTGTTGACATATTAGGTAAAGGTTTTTACAGAGGGGATTTTTTTGTATTTTTAACTATCTATAAATCAGTAAAAACTGTAACAACATTAAATGTTTACCATGTTTTTAGAAATGTGTTGTATAAATTGTGCAAAATGATACCTATATGAACAAACTTGTAAAGACCTCTGTAAAAACCATTAACGCTAATATGTCAACAAAATAAAACAAGAATTGAACATGGCTTTATCCAATGTTCAGATTTCTGTTGTGTAATTTTATGCAAATTAGAGGTAATTTAATTTGATAATGCCTATTTTGCGTATTTAAACATAACATTCTAGAAAACTTGTAATGCAAAACATTTTTTAATGTACTGAGTAATCAACTAAGGATGTATGGTGATATCTGTAGTATAATTTAAAACATGTTTACCTATTGAACTGCCATTAAAATGGTTCAAATAATAAATACAGTGTAACTGGCAACTTTACATTACATTTCTGTTTTACAGAGTGTAGAGTTGGACATTGATGAATCAGGGGGAAGTCTGGCACAAAAACAGAAAATAATTTTCCTTGAGAACAACCTGGAGCAACTCACTAAAGTCCACAAGCAGGTTTTTAGGATTTGTTGGCTTTGCACAGAAATTACAAATATATAATAATGTATATTATAATATAAGTAATTCTGTCTATATATTCTGTAATTTCCATAGCTGGTACGTGATAATGCAGACTTGAGATGTGAGCTCCCCAAACTGGAGAAGCGCCTGCGTGCAACTGCTGAGCGTGTGAAGATCCTGGAGTCTGCTTTGAGAGAGGCCAAAGAAAGCGCCATGAGAGATCGTAAGAAGTACCAGCAGGAGGTGGACCGCATCAAAGAGGTCATCCGAACCAAGAACCAGGCCAGGATGAAACAAACCGCACAGATCGGTGAGAGCCGCTTCATCTTCAGATCTTAATGTTGCATTTTGTCCAGTAGAGGGCACCACATACTCAATAACACCACTTTACCTGATGACAGAATGCTCTCATGCATTGCTGCATGTCTCCCATATATTATACATATTCCATATATGTATGTGTGCATATTCAAGTTAAATGGTTTCATTTTGAACTGCACTGTTTCTTATAGCTAAACCTATTCGTGCTGGACATCATCACTCTGTGGCGTCTGCCTCACCGGGCCACGGTGTCAGAGGGGGCGGCCCAAGCCCACGACGACACCACCAACACCAACCACAACACCAACAGCATCACCATCAGCAGCAGCAGCAGCAGTACCGTCACAGGAGCAAGTGAAAAACACACACCATGTAGGTTTGTTTAAAAGTGCTGTTTTGTTGTCAAATACTGCTACAACAATATTTAAGTGATTCATTTTAACCCTGTAACAACTAGCAGATATAATAATACATAATACAGAAATAATAGTCTGACACATCAAGTTGTTTTTGATTCATATAATATGATATATAATGCATAGAAATATCAGTTGTCATTCTGTGTATCCCAAAATATGTTTTATTTGATAGATACACTACCAGTCAAAAGGTTTTGGACAGTAAGATTTGTAATGTTTTTAAATAAGTCTTGTCTACTCACCAATTCTGCATTTATTTGACTTAAAATACAGCAGAAGCAGTAATATTGTGAAATATTTTTACTATTTAAAATAACTGCTTTCTATATGAATATATTTTAAAATGTAATCTGTTCTTGGGATCAAAGCTGAATTATTAGCATCATTACTCCAATCTCACATGAGTCACATGACCCTTCAGAAATCATTTTAATGCACTGTTCAAGAAACATTTATTATTATTATTATTAATATTTAAATATTTAGTACATGTTTTCAGGATTCTATGATGAATAGTAAGATCCAAAAACAGCATTTATCTGAAATAAAAAGCTTTTGTAATATTACACAATATATACCATTCAAAAGCTTGGAGTCAGTATATTTTTTTGGAGAGAAAGAAATGATAGAAATTAATATTTTTATTTAGCAAGGATGCTTTAAATATATCAAAAGTGATGATAAAGACATTTATAATGTCACAAAAGATTTCTATTTCGGATAAATGCTGTTCTTCTGAACTTTCTATTCATCAAAGAAACCTGAAAAAAATTATATCATGTTTTCAACATAATAATAATAATAAAAAATGTTTTTTGAGCAACAAATCAGAATATTAAAATGATTTCTGAAGGATCATGTGACACCAAAGCCTGGAGTAATGATGCTAAAAATTCAGCTTTGAAATCACAGGAATAAATTTAATTTTAAAATATATTCAAATACAAAACAGTTATTTTAAATAGTATAATATTTCAAAATTGTACTATTTTTGCTGTACGTTGGACCAAATAAATGCAGGCTTGGTGAGCAGAAGAGACTTCTTTAAAAACATTAAAAATCTTTTGACTGGTAGTGTACTCACATTTTAACATTATTTTTAGTAGCTTGATTATTACTTGTAATATAGAAGTTGTTTGTACATTTACTTTATAAATATCAGTAAAGATTTCATAGCAAAAAGACACATGCACCAAAAAATGAGGTTAAATATTTTCGAAATTATACTGAAAGAAGAAGATTGTTTTTTCAGCAAGTTTGAAGACATTTGTCAAATATGATACAGCTTTATAGGGTTAAGTCATGGAGTCATGTCATGTTCCTTCAGATGCATGTGTTTTTACTTTTTAATTTGACATTGAAACAAGCTGGTGTAATTCTGTTTGGCTTAAGGTGAGATTAATGGGTCAGTGCTGAAAAATGCTGCCAATTAGGTTTCCAGCATGTGATGCATCTGGGAAGCACAAATAACTTTAGTCGGAAAGTTGTGGCGTAACATTAGTTACTGTGCCAACTGTTTGACAAAGATGGAGCAACATGATTATAATAGCTACAAAAGACTTGTGCCCGAATGCTTGGGAAAGTCAGTGAACTGTGGAGCGTCTAGTGCCATCTGGCATTCGCTGAAATGTTGTCAAAGTTTATGGATCTATTTCAGGGTAGGTCACTTTTCAGGGTAGATAACTTTCTTCATATTCTGGGTGGTAAGAAAAGCTGTTTGTCAGTAATTTAATGTTTAAGTTGCTATTATTTTTCTCTGACAGGTTGCTTATCAAAACAGCTTGTCTGACTTGTTACATTTCCAACCGGAGACAAAAAATGATACCAGTCTGCACATTCTTTCCATTCCAGCTATGTGTGGCAACAAGAAGACATCTTTTTCCAATGCCGTCTTTTCTATTCAACTACTGAAAAAGAACTACTGTCATCTTATACTAAGACTTTTCAAGTTCACTTCCTGTCCTTACCATGACCTCCATGCATTCATCCTGTTTAAGTCAACTCCCTCTGTAATTCATCAGCCCTGAATGGAGATTTGTGGACTCATCTATGAAAAAACAAACCTAGTCCCGCAAACTAAGACTAAAGGATAATGTCTTTTAAAATGATGGAAGAACAACTTTTTTTCCTTGACTTCTTTTTGCCCTGACTCGTTTTGTATTTGAAAAGTCTTCAGCATTTCTATCACATTCTGATTACAGTAATTCAGCTCGTCTTTCATTATAATGCCAGGTTAGTTTCCATAAGAAGTCTGGAAAGATGAAGTTGTCACTAAAATCTACATTGGAGGTTTTTACACCCTCAGGAGTAAAATTAAGACCTTTCTGTGGTTCTTTTAATTGACACTAATTCTTTTAGTCTTAATGGCCATTGAGGACATGCAGTGACATGACTTGGGAATGTATACAGCTTTGGAACACACACATCGCTTCAAGCTTAATTCGGCGTGATTTATAATAACTGATAATGCTTTTACTGTATGTTAATTTTTATATTTATTTATTTTTATATACATTAAGTATTGGAATTGAGTTTGTTTTATTTACACATTGTCTTTTGTATATTATTTTTCAGTTCCTCACAGTAGATCCACAGTGTACATGTTTTTATACAGAAATGGGTGCTTTGTACATTTGTTTCAGTGTAATTTATACCGGAAGGTGCTCTGGAGCAAACAGCAACTGTAAAATATCAGTGTTAATACCACATTTGTGGTAAAATCAGGAATAATTACTCATATATCACTCATACTCATATGTTCCGGTGACTTAACCTGACCTGTTTTGAAGGGCATGAAATGCAATCATTTAAAGAAAGCCAAAGTTAGAGACATTACAGCTTCAACATATGAAAAGATCAGATAAGTTCAAGAAAGCATATGTCCAGACATTTTACAACTGACTGTTTATTTGCCATTTATGTGCTGAATTTTACTGCATAATTTGATTTGGCTTATTTTTGTATAATTATTTATGATTCTTCATATCATATGACTGATGAAGGATTCTTTAAAAAAAACTTCAAGGAAGAGATATCATAGACCATGCTATCATACCATAGCTATTTACAATATTGTGCTGATATAAAAATCTTGCCTACTGTCTTGTTGTCTCTGGTATTTGCGTCTACATGCTCAGCATTGTTTTTATCGGCTGTAACAGTGACGTCAGTACATGAAAATGTCAATATGGTGAAAACAACTTCTTAATAAGTTTTCTGTAAAGACTGACCAACTCCATGATAAGTAAAGTAATGTGAGCACTTTCTTGAACTCTCTTGTTGGATGTTATGAACTGATAAAGAAAAACACATTCACATTCACAGAAAAATCATCTTTGTTTCTATTTGAGAATCTGTCCTATCAAAAGAACTTCCTTCTTTACTGAAATAGCTAGGTTTTCTTATTTAAAAGATCATCTAATGTAAAGTACACAAACCCCATAACCTAACAAGGTCTAGTGTTTTTGTATCTATGTCCTTGTACTATGTTTTTCTATGTACAGCTTTATTGTGGTGAGTTACTGTACTACACACAGAGACCTCTTCGAATCGAGTTTGTCTTCAGGTTCTTGTTCATTAATGTTTCTAAAGCTTCTGAAATGTGCTTTAACTTTACCTCAGCAGTGGATGGAGAATTTGAAATGAGATATTAAAGAACATGGAATGAACTTAAAATGATTCAGTTTTGTAGGTAAACGAAGTGCCACAACAAGGATATGATATGAAAAGGTTTCTAAAGTTTGTTTCAGATCATGCTTAAAGCACATGTGTTATGGATAACAGGGTTTTACCTAGAATGTGAGACTCATTTATCAGATGTTGATGTGGAATAAAAGTTTACTAAATGTATCTTGCAGCAATTCTGTCTTCTTTTAGCAAACACGTTCACTTTGCTGTAATTTGCTTTGAGGAAAAACTAACATACTGGACAAAACTTATGATTGTGTGCGGATAGTTTTGAGTGGTGACAGCTGGTGAACACTATAAAAGCGAATCCAGCTTTCCAGCGAATCGACTCTTCTGAACAGTTCGTTTCAAAGAACCGGTAAATAGATTCAAATGTAATGTAACTGCGTCATGAAGTGGTTCTGACATCCTAGTGAGCATATTACTACATGTTGTAAATTGCTGTAGTTAATCTTTATGTAGCAGGTACATTACGTATTACGTTTTATTAAGTTATTAAATCATGAAGTAATGTGAACTGGTTCAAACGATTCATTGAAAGATTCGACTCAAAAGAAAAGGAATCCTGACGTCAGGAGCCAGTCGACCAATCAGAGACTGTGTTTGTGAGAGCGGTGAGAAGCGAATAAACACAACAACGCAGTGAGTGTAGTCTCGCGGCGCAGAGGGGATGCAGGTGACCTTCACATACTACAAGATGTGATTTTATTTCTGTACATGTGAGTGAAGTCACACATCTCGACGGTGAGTAGCTCTTTAAGCTTGACAGTTAAACTCTATGAGACAAACGCTGAAGATTTTGCCAGCACCAAACTCATGAACGAAACGCCAACACAGCGTGACTTATTTAACGTTAGACACTTTTACATGTTAGACTAAATCTTTTACCCAACCGACTTAAATGTAATAAGCACTCCTGAACAAGATGAATGAACTTCAGTTTGAGTTCCCTGTCATTCACAGCTTCAAACGGGGCAGAGCGGGGCTAGTTGTTACACGTTTTATTTCACTGAATAGATATAACACTCAGCATGATGTTATTTTATAACATCAGTTTTTAGACACCGATACACAGTCATGGCTAAATATATCCATATTTTCCGGAAAATTATGTTTTATAAATTATGAAACAAAAAACATGTTTAAATATTTTTGGCCAATTATAATTTCTGAATTTATAATTATTATTTGTATAAACTTACATTTAATGTTACATTATTATAACCCCAACCTGACATGTATGACAAATACCTTGTCCTTTGTTGTTATTAAAGCAATATCAAAAATGAGTGGAATTTTAGTTTGATTGACATAATTTACAAAAATTGCAATTTTGTTTAGTTTTTTTCTTGGATGTCCAAAACCACCTTTCATAA
The DNA here is from genome assembly GCF_049309525.1 of Garra rufa. NCBI lineage: Eukaryota > Metazoa > Chordata > Actinopteri > Cypriniformes > Cyprinidae > Garra > Garra rufa. The sequence goes on along the minus strand of NC_133368.1, from coordinate 23,437,168 downwards.
GCATTGCTTTAGAAAAAAATCCCATTGAACCCAGATATCCCTGTTGATTTGTCGGCAAAAGTCATCTGGATAACACAAATGCAAAATGCCAAAATCAAAGTTAATTAAACTTGAAATTAAATTTTTGGCGAAAGAAAACATCATAGGCCTTTTGATCTGTTTGTATATTTTATTTATACATTTATTTATTGAATTTCTACTGCATAAACAGTCAAGTTTTATGAAAAGCCTATCTTTCCAGCTGTGAATTTTCCCTTTAAAACCATACAACATCTGTGACAACTAGCCCCGTCTCTCTTTCATATTTGATTGTAACGCGATTTTAATGAAAGATATATTTTCCAGTTAAAGTGGCCACATTTTAAGAGAACACCATTTCAGATACATTCTGGTTCCTGACTTTTCAAGATGACATAGCACCTGTTTTTAAAGCAGTTGGTTTATAACTGTGTAGTGGTTACACAGCTGTTGTGTGGCTATTCAAAGAACATGATCAATAAAATACATCTTTAATATTATAAATAACAGCTGACTGAGAATATCACATCTGCTACACCGGAGTTTGATAGTACAGAGGGTCCAACTGATTATATGTGACCCTGCCTGGACCACAAAACCAGTCATAAGGGTCATTTTTTAAAATTGAGATTTATACATTATCTGAAAGCTGAATAAATAAGCTTGATGTATGGTTTGTTAGGATAGGACAATATTTGGCCAAGATACAACTATTTAAAAAAATCTGGAATCTGAGGGTGCAAAAAGATCAAAACAGTGAGAAAATGCCTTTAAAGTTGCATATTACTAATCAAGAATTAAGTTTTGATATATTTACAGTAGAAATTGTACAAAATATCTTCATGGAACATGCTCTTTCTTTACTATTTACTATTTAATTTTAACCCATACAATTTATTGTTGGCTATTTCTGCAAATATACCCGTGCTACTGACTGGTTTTGTGGTCCAGGGTCACATATATCATTGTAAACAGCCTCTGGTGGCCTCACTTCCACTACATGTTGTCCTCTGCATATCTTCCTCCATGTGTAATTTCTCAGGGGTTGAGGAGTGATGGAGAGCCCCTCCTCTCTTCTTACCTCAGCCGTCACTCATCTCCGCTCTCATGTAGAACTGGAGGACACTAGCAGATCACAGGCAGGATTGTTGTCTTTGATGTGGCCCTCAGCTCCTCTAGATACCATTGAGGCTCCGTCTCTGGCTACGAGAAAGCTTCCATTAGTCTGTCAGTGAAAGCTCAGTCTTACCCTGGGATCAGATTCTGCTGTCAGCTGCCATGTATCTGTGCAATCGAGAGTCAGACTGTCATTAACTGTGTGTTGAGGAGCCCACAAGATAGAGATGAACTGGTCACGTCCTGTCATTCAAACCCTGGTGTTCAGTATGCATCACTGAACCTAAAGACTGTAGGGTTCTCCCTCAGTCATTTAACCTTGTAAAAACCCTGTGTAATTTATGGTATGTGTAATAAATTTATAGTGTTACTTGTTATTTGAAATATTTTGAGAATAAAGTCAAAATTACGAGAATAAAGTCAAAATATTTTGAAAATAAAGTCAAAATATTTTGAAAATAAAGTCAAACTTATGAGAATTATGTCGTAGCAAGTACGAGAACAAAGTTATAGGAGAGTATAGCCTAAACTGCACATGCAAATGCCCAGGATTAGAAGCACCGAGAGAAATTCCGTTGGCGTGGCAACTGATTTGAATATAAATGGGATTATTAGCAGAAATCATACCATGTGTCTTATTCGCAAGTATGCTTGAAAATAATATTTTATGTCTTTGAATGCATTCATTTGTAGTGCGCAAGCTACCCAATAATAGCAATAAGCTTTGTGCTTTTGGTACTTTTAATATAAAACAAAGTTGACTTAATTATTGTAATTTTGACTTTATTCTCAAAATATTTCAACTTTATTCTCGTAATTTCAACTTTATTCTCAAAATATTTCAACTTTATTCTCGTAATTTTTACTTTATTCTCAAATTATTTCGACATTATTCTCAAAATATTTAGACTTTTCTCGTATTGCTATGACTTTATTCTCATAATTGTGACTTTATTCTCCAAATATTTTAGACTTTATTCTCATATTGCTGACTTTATTTTCAAAATATTTAGACTTTATTCTTATAATTTCAACTTTATTCTCAAAATATTTAGACTTTTCTCGTATTGCTATGACTTTATTCTTATAATTGTGACTTTATTCTCCAAATATTTTAGACTTTATTCTCATATTGCTGACTTTATTTTCAAAATATTTAGACTTTATTCTTATAATTTCAACTTTATTCTCAAAATATTTAGACTTTTCTCGTGTTGCTACAACTTTATTCTCGGAATTGTAACTTTTTCTCAAAGTATTTAGACTTTATTCTCGGAATTTCAACTTTATTTTCAAAATATTTTGACTTTATTCTCATAATTTCAACCTTATTTTCAAAATATTTTGACTTTATTCTTGTAATTTTTACTTTATTCTTGTAATTGTGACTTTATATTCGTAATTGTGACTTTATTCTCACAATATTTCGAGTTTATTCTCGTAGCGCTATGATGCTATTCTTGTAATTTTCACTTTATTCTCAAAATATTTCAACTTTAATCTCATAATTTTTTACTTTTTTCTCATAATATTATGACTTCAATCTCATAACCTTAGATTTGTTTACGTAAAACGCCATCATAATTTTGTTAAGTGCTTTGTCATTTGTTTTTTTACATTTATCTTTATTATTTGTTTATTTTTAGTTTTAGTACTTATTTTATTTCAGTTTCTTACCAAGTCCACATTTTTAAATTGTAATTTTGTTGCTTTTTAAAGTAATCATTAAATCTAATATTTATATTTTATTTTATTTCAGATTTATTTCAAAGAAAGAACATTATTATTTTTTTTCTCAAGAATTGTATTTTCTCTAAAAAAAAAAAAGAAAGAAAGAAAGAAATTCTGAAATTAAAAACATTCTTATAACAGAGAATGTAACAGGCTGTCTTCTTGGTTCTTGTCTCTTATTGTTAGTCAGTACTTAGCTTATGATCTTCTGCATAAAACTGTTTAGATCAAAACCACATGACTCTGCTGTTTTGTGTCCTGATTCAGACCTTTGCAATTACTGTGGAATGTTAAGAGTGTTCGCATAGCACACCAATTACGTTTTTATCACTTGCATAGAGAGTAAGAGCCTTGTTTGCTTGCCCACTTTGATTCAGAAAGACCGCTGTTGCTGTGGACAGATGAAGAGGGACAGATGCATGAAGTCTTGATGATCTTAGAGGTTGCAGCTGCTGTGCTCAATATCGAAACTAGTGTTCTTTTCAAGTTTGCATAGCAAAGATACAGTAATTTCAATTCATGTTTACTGTATAATCAGGAGAAGATTTTTTTTTTTTTTGGATGCTCATGTTTTTCCACATTTTTGAGCGGATTTGTTCCTTGTGGATGACGTGTGGAGATCTTTTTGTTTAATAGGTGTTTGGATGTATTTTAAACACAGGGTTGTTTTACTCACTGAAGTGGTGCTTATGATAGCTAAGAGCTCAGCTATTTCTCTGCGGTCTATCATTAGAGTGAGTCATGAGTATCAGCTCTTTGCAATTGACTTGAGAGGGAGCTCAGAGCTCACAAGTGGCCTTCATCAAACCTTAAAGTACATGCTCTTGACTGGTATCACATGACTTTAGTTATGTCATGTTCTAAGTCAAGGAATGATGTAAAGTTGCTGTTTCAGTTCATTGAAAGGTTCTGACTTGTATTTTTTGCCCCAGTTTTTAACGACTACCCTGACAGGCCCTGCCTGACTGTGGGCAAGTTTAGACCAATACGTTCTAGTTTAAAGAGGTCGTTTGTACTAGTTACTATTCTGCTCTGTGACTACATCCTGAAGATACCAATTCTGTTTGTGCTTCAGTATAAAAAAAGCAAAATCAGTAAATGGCTCAGGTGAGTGTCCCCCTCTAGAATGACTAGGGATGGTCAAGTGTGGAGATAAGCCTGACCTGAGGCCGGTGTGTCAGGACTATTGCAGTGTCACCAATAGAATGACAGGGGAGGGTCACCTGCTCTTGCCCTCAAGGTCATGAAAACAATAGAGGTCCCCAGGGTCATCGATGAGAAACACATACTCTTTTATCTCTGAAAAGTCTAAGGAAGCATTAGTAGAGTATTTAGAATCCACTCTTTATATAGTTAAAGAATAGGTTCTTCCTTATGAGGAGAGTTTGTTCATTATTTACTACGTACAATTTTCCCAAAACATCTTGGTGTCTAGTTGGTTCACGTCATAATGAAAAGGATCAAATGTCCTCAGGAAAATCATGCCTGTTTGAACTGAGAGGGCTAGATTTGTTGAGTCAAGTAGATTTTAAATGCAACTTCCAAGAAATAAAATTATATATATATATATTTGATAAGGTGCTTGATTTTCTGTGGGTTAAAAAGTGGTGATCTACAACATTATGGCTTCAAATACCATTTTCAGTTTTCTGGGTTTATATATGTATGCATGTTATTAGTAATTGGGGGGTGTATTTTTTAAGGGAATACTTTTATTCAGTAGGGATGAATTATATAATCAAATGTAACAGTAAAAATATTTATAAGTTACAAAAGATTTCTATTACAAATATATGCAGTTATTTTTGAATTTTCTATTCATCAAAGAAATATGAAATGTATCCACAAAAATAAAGCAAATTTCCACAAAAATATTAAACTTTAAAACAGTTTTTAACAGTGATAATAATAAAATGATGCTTGAACACCAAAAACAGCATAGTATAAAATGATTGCTGCTAAACATTTTGCATTGCATCACAGGAAGTGTTCAAAACAAATTGAATTAAAAATATATTAAAATATATTTGAATAATATTTTGCAGTATTACTCTTTTACTGTATGTTTGATCAAATATGTGCAGTGAGTATATTTTGGTTAACATTTAGATTTTTAATTCGACTTTTAATGTTTTTGTGTGTTTATGTATGTGTGTGTGTATATATATATAATAGTAATAAGTTGCAATATATAATATCCATAATGATATTTGAATGTTCTTTTTAAGAATTCTCTTCTGCTGGCCTGCATTTATTTGGTCTATAGTACAGCAAAAACAGTAAAAAAAAAAAAAAATTGAAATATTTTTATTATTTAAAATAACTGCTTTCTATTTGAATATATTTTCAAATGTAATTTATTCCTGTGATTTCAAAGCTGAATTTTTAGCATCATTACTCCAGTCACATGATCCTTCAGAAATCATTCTAATATTCTGATTTGCTCCTCAAAAAACATTTTTATTATTATTCTGTTGAAAACAGCTGAGTAGAATTTTTTCAGGTTTCTTTGATAAAAAGTTCAGAAGAACAGCATTTAACTGAAATAGAAATATTTTATAACATTATAAATGTCTTTATCATCACTTTTGATCAATTCAAAGCATCCTTGCTAAATAAAAGTATTAATTAATATAATTTTTTTCCAAAAAAATTACACTGTCTCCAAAATTTTGAATGGTTTAGTGTATAATGTTACCCAAGCTTTTTATTTCAGATAAATGCTGATCTTTGGACCTTTTTCTCATCAAAGAATCCTGAAAAAAATTTATTCAACTGTTTTAAATATTGATAATAATAATAACAAAATGTTTCTTGAACAGCAAATCAGCATAGAATGATTTCTGAAGAATCATGTGACACTGAAGACTGGAGTAATGATGCTGAAAATGTAGCTTTGATCACAGCAATAAATTACATTTTAAAATATATTCAAATAGAAAACAGTTATTTTTATTAGTAAAAATATTTACAAATGTTACTGTTATTGCTGTACTTTGGATCAGATAAATGCAGGCTTGGTGAGCAAAAGAGACCTCTTCTTAAAACAAAAATCTTACTGTTCAAAAACTTTTGACTATGTGAAAACATTGTATTTTGTAGTTCGGTCTCAAATTTTCATTCATAACAGGATCTAGTTAAGCCAACAGTCACAATCTGCAGTTGAGGGCAGGGCAACCCACATTATTCTGCTGTATTTCCACCTTTTTCTCATTGTTCAGGTAAACTGCACATGACCTCTGCAGTGTTATGGCACTTAGCAAAGGCTGCATTCCATCTCATTGCTCTCTTCAATAAGAGCACTGTAATCCTCAGCAGATCCTGAGAATGCAGAGAGACTCTCTCACACCGAATAAATGTCCAGGCATCTCTATTCAGTTACCTTGGCCACAGTCCCAGGTGAGACAGCTAAAGGGTCTATTTAATCTTAACTTGACGAGAGCACTTTGGAAAAGAAGCCAATCTCTCATCATCTCAGGAGATTAGATCCGCACACCCACAAATCAGATGCGTCGAAAGCAGTGGCCAGAGTAATAGGCACTTAGGTCTGGGCTTCTGAACCCAGTGTGTTTCAGATGAAGCACTATGAACGGTTAATTAAGCATGAATAGAAGCGTTCTGGAAGAGTATTAAGTAGCTTTTCACAAAATGTAATTATTCAGACCCATGAATATCTCATTTACGCACAATTATAACTAAATTTATCAGATTATAACTGAATTATAACAATGTTTGCAGAAAGGGTTGTGTAGTTTTATGATTAGCAAATACAAAAAAGTATGTTCATTCATATCTTAGTGATTACAAAAGCAGCACAGTTTAGGAAAGTGAAGTGTTACGCCCTTTGGAGTGTATCTGTTTCTCTGCAAATCTCCCAATTACTCTTTCTGTCATTTATTACTATTCATGATAACCAAACACCAATACTATATTATACTTGGTCTGAACTGTCTTTTATTTATTTGTTTATTTTTACTTTCAATAAATAGATACTAAGAACATGTTTGTTAGGTGCTTTTGCTGGCAAGTTTTGTTTACAATCTATTTTGTGAGTCCTTTGTGAGTTTCAAACCTACTATTGTGTGAAGACTTGGCCCTCTGCCGTCCTTGCTGTGTGTATCAGTTCTTGTGCTGGGATGTGAATAAATAAGGGAGCCATCCCATTGTGCAGCACATAGACTGGTTTACACTTGTTTACTCTAGTAATTTAGGCTGTCAGTGGATGTTGTCTTCTGTAGAGTCCAGTGTTTGATTTAGTCTTAGCCATAGTCTTTTGACTAAAATGCCATTTAGTTTTAGTCATATTTTAGTCACCTGGATTGTTTTAATTTTAGTCTAGTTTTAGTCCACTAAATCTACCCTACACAAGCTAAGTGCAGTAACTACGCCAACACTGAAACTGAGAAAAATGCCTTTAAAGTTTTTACACCAGCCAGTCAAATATGTTGTGGATTAGTGGTAATGCATTCATGTAATGCCTTCTGAGGAAGACATTTTTTATAGATAAAAACCATGACAACTAATGTGACCTTTGACCACCAACATGCAGATACTGCACTCTGCCTTTGGATGACCTAAAAAAAACGAAAACACTATTGCAAAAGCAAAGTACAGTATCTACAAACTAAATGCGTTCATCCAACTTTATTGTTGTGTTACTTACTACATGTTGATTGTTTTTAATAACTTTAATAGTTTTATTGATGTTTGCATGCTGTGAATGTTACAATTGCTCAGTAGTAAGCCTCAATATTAAGAGTCGTCTGCTCCTTTCACAACAGAGTGTTTTGCTCATTTTATTTAAAAAGTAATTCATTACAGACCTAGGTTGCTTTAAAACAATAGCTGAAAAGAATTCACACAATTTAAACAAAAGAAGAACAACAAACAAGTAGCCCAGTGTGTGTAGGCTATTCTCAAACGTGTGCATTTCCTGTTTATACTATCTAAATTCTGTTTTAATTATGTGATCTAACATGGTTTACAAATTGCGGATTGCAAACACAGGCAGATTGACAGCTATTTCAATACTGTTGATGCCGGGGGCGCTAGTCCGGTTGTCACTTTGCTGAGGAGGTATAGCTAACTTTGCCTAACAATATTATTTTATTGGAGCCAGCTAACTTTTGAAGGAGTAACCACTGTCACTACAATTGAATCAGCTGCCTGAAACATGGAGAGATGTCCAAATCAAAAACCATTAACACGATTATAAATCGGATTATCATAACATTGTCAGAGTGGATAATTGCCTTCAATAGAGCAGTGCAGGTAGGCTAAAATGCTTGTTTAATTCGCTAGCGACTGGCTAAAATGATTATAAAATGATTATCAACCTGTCATTTGTCTTGCTAGAAGTTAATATTTTGCTATCCTCCTTACCCATCTTTGGATATTGTGTAATGGCAGACTGCAGTATCTGAGGTGTCAAAGCCGGGAAAACAAAGCTAGAACACAGTAACATCACTTACTGCGGTTTGCCTTGGTATTAGTTTGGATTTTGTAGTTACTGCAATTTTGACACTCTTGTTTCTCTGAAACGGGACATAATTGAACCAGGAGACTTTGCCACAAGACAAAACTGTGTCACAAAGCCCATTTTAAGCCTTAAAGGTTGTATCAGCGATGTCTAGCCTGAAACATAAAGTGTCAAATTCAGCTGACCTTTCATCACGATCCGCTCGCTGCCTGACCCATAAATTGTCTGTGAAAAAACTAGGGCTGCAACTAACGATTATTTTAATAATCGATTAATCTGTCGATTATTTTTTCGATTAATCGATGAATCGGATAAAAAAAAGGGATTTACAACCCTTTATTCAAAAACAGAACTAAAATCTTTAGAAAGTGCACGAACATGTTGCTCCTTGAACTGTTATAATAATAATAATAATAATAATAATAAAATAAAAATGGACTAACACAAAAAACATACACATGTATGCTTTACATCTGCCAAATATATAGACTAAATAAACTAAAATTACTATCCGTCAAGACAGCGGCTTGCTGTGGTGTACATGCGGCATTTCCCATCAAGAAGCCTCTCAAATTAAATTCCTCAGTGCGCATTAAAAAAGTCATGTGACTTTGCACGCTGGAACGGGATAACTTGACTAACTTTCTGCTACATTCATTCTGCCATGGCGGTGTTTAGCGTCCTGCCATCAGCAGCGACCAGCTGGAAGAGTTCCGCATTCAAATGCACGCAAAACTGGCCTCAAAGCCCCAGCAAAAGTAATTACCATGAATGTGTCAAGGCAAAAATTAAGAAAATATTCGAATTACTTATTAATAAACTAGTATTTTCTGATTCAGTGTTGCAAAGATGAAATTGACGATCCTGCCATCTGCTCATTAATGCCTAATGCATCTTTATGGATTAGCTAATGAAAGAGTTTTGTTTTCGATTTTAATTATTTCGTTTTATAGTAAAATAATAATTTAAAGCTTTCTATAGATATTGTGTTTGTGAGGCAATTACCTGGGTTTCGGTTAATTATTGTGAAGCGCTCCTGTTTAAACCAAAGATATCAAGCGTATTCTGTTTGTTTTCTTTAAGAGCACATTTTGTTGATACTGTGAGTACACACAAACTAAGCTAGACCCTTTACAGTTCCGGCCCGGGTGGTAAATTACTCTTACCTTTATGAGCAAAAAAGAAATTCCACATTGCACTGGCGTCTCCATGTCCTGCAAAGCGCGCTTCTCTCCGCACAAACTTTGGAATTATCTTGATTGAATGATTAAACTAATATTGTGATATGTTTTAAGTTTTTTTTATATCAATGGATTTAAATTTAAATCGCGATGAATTAAGCAGGCTTTTGATCTGTCTGCCTCTGTTTGCTAGGTATAACTTTAAAAAACAAAAACTTGAATTTAACAAACAAAAAGTGTTCCAAATATATCAAATTAACTTTATAAACTAAAGGAACGAAAATAAATGTAATCACTTTGCTATTAAAAACAGCAGCTGTGTAATGAGGAAGAGAAAGAGAAAAAAAGACAGTCGGACTGGAAATTCAGTCAGCCAAAAATTGATGAGCTGTCGGACATTTTTACAAGGAATGTTTGTTTAATAGCCTATTTAATACTCTTAGGCTACTTTCTTAATTAAATATATTATTTCTTTGATTTATTTTAGCGTTTTCAGGCTGCTTGTTCGCTGACTGAAGTGTAGGCTATATATAAAAAAAACAACGTGCCACCGTCACAGCCCTATTCAAAACTGAGACGATTTCACCTCAGCAGAGCTCCTCTTTCTCCTCACGGTTGTGGTATGTTTTCGACACATTATACAGACAGACAGTGTTACAAAAACTATAGAAGTAGTTCTCTCCATCTCCACTATCCAACGACCCGTACAGCAGCTGTTTTGCGATCGAGCATTGGCTGCTGTGAAAGTACGCTAGCCAAAGTAGGCTTAAATATCAAACATGTTTGATATAAATCGGGGCAGCATATATATATAATGTAGAAACGGTGCTTTATGCTCAAATGTTCCAGTTTTGCGCATAAGTTAAATTCGCATTTTTGGATGGAAACACAGCTTATGAGGTGCCGAACTCTGCTGGCATCAGTGCGGGAGAGAGACCGAATGTGTCCACTCCGCTCTGCGCTCAATTTTTTTTTTAAATATATATATATAATAACAACCAAATGTCTCTGCGTCGCGCGACACAACGAATCGATTATGAAATTCGTTGCCAACGCTTTTAGTAATCGATTTTTATCGATTTTATCGATTCGTTGTTGCAGCCCTAGAAAAAACCGCGTCTCTCTGGTCAGCCTAGGGTCCCAGATATGCCAAAAAAAACAATCGGCACTACCAACCTTTCCACAGATAAACAAACAGTGTTCCAACCAATCAGCGTCAGGGGTTTGGTGTTGTGGACTTTCGCTCCGCCTCCCTCACATCCCTGCACCAGTTGGAAAGTCCACAACACCAAACCCCTGACGCTGATTGGTTGGAACACTGTTTGTTTATGTGTGGAATGGTTGGTAGTGCCGATTGTTTTTTTGGCATATCTCGGACCCTAGGCTGACCAGAGAGACGCGTTTTTTTCACAGACAATTTATGGGGCAGGCAGCGAGCGGATCGTGAAGAAAGGTCAGCTGAAATTGACACTTTATGTTTTAGGCTAGAAATCGCTGATACAACCTTTAAATCAATTTTGACCAAATGTGTAGTTACTGCGCTTTGCCTTTGGAGGGCAGTAACTGTAGATTTAGTTGGCTAAAATCTAATGGGTTTAATTACATTGTAATGCATTTATTAAGCATTTCTCTAAAATTACCAAACTTGTATAGGTTTGATATTAAGGTTTTATCATGATAGACACAGATATAACTGCTGTGACACGCCACATTATATTAAAACTGAATGAAACCACTTCTCATAAAAAAACAAGAACATGGTCTTTTCAATGAAATACTCATCAAAACGGTCAATTCAACATAACTTTGAGTGTATTTCTCCATTCATTAGATGCAAAAGAGTACTCGTGTGCTGTGTGAGAGGCGCTGCTTTGGTGTGTGCTCTCAGAGAACCAGACCGAATTGAGTTCTCTTTTGTGCTGTCAAATTTACCCATATGTCTGCTCATTGACATTTTTGAATGTTTTATGAGATGTGCAGCAAACATTTTTATTTTGTTTTAATCCGCTGACTAAAATGTCAATAGATTTTCACAGTTTTTGTCATTCAAACTAGTTTTTTGTTTCATTATCGTCTAGTGTTTGTCCGTGGAAAAATGTTGTTGACGAAAATGATGACAGAAATTATCCGTCAATGAAATTTACACTGATAACTATGCAGCAGATTCGTTCTGAATGAATCTCTTCCCTTCCTAACATTTTCATCTCATTTTTATTTGTTGATGAAAATGTCAGTATCAGATTTTTATCATAGTTTTTGTCATTCAAAATGATTTTTTGTTTATAATATAATAATAATAATAATAATAATAATAATGTTTTATTTTTATAGCACCTTTCAAGAACCCAAGGTCACTTTTACAAAATAATACACAGTCAAAAAAACACAAAAAATGTTTCACAAGATGATACAAGCAATTGGCAAACAAGATACATCAGAAAAGTAGAGGGGACATTCAGACAAACAAGTGTTGACAACAAGGAACTACAGATAATGAACAACAAAAGGTCATGTAATCATATGATGAACATCAATTATGTCAAGAAAATGTGTCACACAGACAAAATATGGAAAAATGAGAAGCAGAGAGGGAAAAGAGTTATTTAGATATAGTGAATAGATGAGTTTTAAGTTGAGACTTAAAGATCTGGAAAGAGGAGGCAGCCCGAATATTATGGGGCAGCTTAATTCATAGCTTAGGGCCTATAATACAGAAAGCCCTACCACCAACCATGTTTTCGCGTGTGAAAAATTGTTGTTGACACAAAATTAACACTGATAACCACGCAGCAGATTCGTTCTGAATGAATCTCTTCCCAAATTGTCCCTCCCTAACATTTTTATTTGTTGATGAAAATGTCAATAGATTGATAGAGATAATTCACCCAAAACCCAAAAATGACTTACTTACCCTCATGTCATTCCAAACCTATGAGACCTTTGTTCATCTTCAGAAAACAAATTAAGATATTTTTGATGAAATTCAAGAGCTTTCTGACCCTTCATAGACAGCAACACAACTACCACATTCAAGGCCCAGAAAGGTAGTAAGGACATCATTAAAATAGTCCATATGATATCAGTCAGAGGTTCAACCTCAATTTTATGAAGCTACCACAATACTTTTTGTGCGCAAAGAACACACAAAAAAACAACTTTATTCAACAAGTTCTCAGATTCCATCAAAAATATCTTAATTTGTGTTCCAAAGATGAACGAAAGCCTTACAGGTTTGGAACAACATGACGATGAGTAATTCATGACAGAATTTTCATTTTTGGGTCAACTATCCCTGTAAGAACGTCTTGGCTTTAGTGTGAGGCAAATGATTTGCAGAACATCACAGCACTAAAGTCATGCTGGATTTTTCTAGATCTCGTTAAGTTAGATATCAGTTCAGAGCCATATGCTTCACCTGCCGTTAGTGATACCTGAGCCCGCGTTTCTCCCAGGGCCCCATCCAGCCCTCGCTGTGGCCTCAGAGGCAAATGGACAAACTCATCTCCATTTCCCAGCCCAGTAAAGCACACAAAGGAAGCCCTTGTTGCGGGGCTCTGATCTCTCTGAACCTGCAGGCCAGAGAACAGGAAGGTTTCTGAGAGTCTGCAGGAGAACGGGGGAGCGAAAGAGCGTATGCACTGTAATCAGTTGGCCAATTAAACAGACCCTGGTCTCTCACCCCCATGTAATGAGAGAGGCTGACACTCAAGGGTTCCTTTCTCAACATATGAACCTTGGGAAGGAAAACGTCTGCTTCTGTATGCTCAGATAAGCTATACACACTTGTTATGCACTGGTTAGCATGAGATTGCATTAAATTCTTCTTAAAGTGAAGATTATGCTAATTATGGAAGCAGATGGCAGTTCTGAAATCTTGAACACAATAGTAACTGTGACTGAAGACCAATTTGCCTTTGGGACTGAAGACCAATTTGCTTCTCTTTTGAGAGAGTATTCCTTTAGAAAGACCCTAATTTTAACTTGGATGGACTAATGAAGGGCTAGGTCAGCTAGAATAGGTTAAGACTCCAAATGGACATTCTCAGAATTTCTTAAAGACTTTCTAAGCTGCTTTTAGGTGTCACGTACCAAAAAGTAATCAATACATGGGAAAGGGCCCACAAAGAAATTTAACGCGAAATATGAGACACGTGTAATTTTACCAGGGTGGCCGTTGAGCCCTTAAAATTGCTTTGGAAGGAGACGTTCAGCTTTTCTTTCTAAAACCCTTTTCCCGGTTCAGTGCAGGTGCCAAATGCTGCGGCTCGCTCCTCTGATCATTTACAGCATCTTACCGACTCCAAACTTTTGAGGAGTAGATTATGTCAGATATCAGAAGCTGTGAATTTGTTTATTTAAAAAAAAATGACTTGAAAAGACATCCTTTCATTATAAAGGAATTTGCCTTTGTTTAAATATAAGCCAGATGTTAAATATTAAATTGACATTTTTTATAATCATTAGAGGTTTATAGATTTGTTAAGTTATTAATTATTTTTTAAGTAAACTGAACTGCAGGTCACAGCTAGTTGTCACACAAGGAAGTTTTCACAAAAGCAATATCCTGAATGGATGATCAAGGACAAGAGTATTTTTCATAAATAGCAGTTTTTGGGAGAAGTTGCCACGTTTTAAATGTTGTAAATGTATACATAATTGATTGAAATGTATATAATCATTTGAAGTCAAAAGTTTACATACACCTTGCTGAATCTCAAAAATGTTCATTATTTTAACAAAATAAGAGGGATCATACAAAATGCGTTATTTTTTCTAGTACTGACCTGAATAAGATATTTCACATTAGAGATGTTAACATATAGTCCACAAGAGAAAATAATGGTTGAATTTATAAAAATTACCCTGTTCAAAGGTGATTCCTAATACTGTATTGTTACCTGAATGATCCCCAGCTGTTTTTTTTTTCGTGTTTGTTTAGTGATAGCTGTTCATGAGTCCCTTGTTTGCCCAGAACAGTTAAACTGCTGCTGTCCTTCAGAAATATCCTACATGTCCCACAAATTATTTGGTTTTTGAGCATTTTTATGTATTTGAACCCTTTCCAACCATGACTGTATGAGGGACTCATATGTGACTATTACAGAAGGTTCAACACTCAGAAGGAAAAAATATGCATTAAGAGCCAGGGGTGTAAACTTTTGAATGTGTACTTTTTTTTTTTATCTTGTCTATATATCATATTTTCTTCATTTAGTACTGCCCTTCAGAAGCTACAGAAGATACCCGTGTTTCCCAGAAGACAAAATAAGTTACATTTACCCTGAACTTCAAATTCAAAAAGTTTACACCCCCAGTTCTTAATGCATCATTTTTTCTTCTGAAGCATCAGTGAGTGTTTGAACCTTCTGTAATAGTTGCATCAGTTGTCCTCATTGTGAAAAGAAGGATCTCAAAATCACACAGTCATTGTTAGAAAGGGTTCAAATACACAAATGCTGAAAAACCAAAGAACCTGAAGGATTTTTCTGAAGGACAGCGGGCAGTTTAACTGTTCAGGACAAGAAAGGTACTCATAAACAACTATCACTGAAAAAAAAAAAACAGCTGTGGATCATTCAGGTAACAACACAGTATTAAGAATCAAGTGTATGTAAACTTTTGAACAGGGTCATTTTTATAAATTCAACTACTATTTTCTCTTATGGACTATATGTAAACATCTTATAAGTGAAATATCTTATTAAAAAAATAACACATTTTGTATGATCCCTCTTATTTAGGTAAAATAAGTAACATTTTGCAGATTCTCCAAGGTGTATGTAAACTTTTGACTTCAACTGTATAATTGACTGATTACAGATTTTTCAATTGTTTAGATTTAGGTGGAAAGCCTATAATTGCTTGTTTAATGGCAAACTAGTGACTGGTCTGTATCTTTTTTTTTTCCAGGACAGCAGTGGTGAAAATGCTCAGTGGCTTTTTGTAATCAGGACACCAAGCATAAATTGACTTAAACCTAAAATATTCACTAAATGTGCAACAACTAGAGCGTCTTCCCTGCTGTTCTCAGTTCAGATGAAATGCAATGACACAAGTGAAAATTATCCACTGCAAGCTCCGTTTTTATCCTAACTTACCGTGACCTTCATCTTCACATAGACATAAATACACACCTCAGGGATTTTCCACACAAATCTTACTTAGGCACGACTAGACCTGATCGGGTAACAGAAAGGCATTATACTGAATTTATTACTGTACGTCACCTCCGTTATCCACATGACATAGCCTGAAGGACATAATGGAATCTTTACATGGCAGTTTTATATAACAGTGAACAATTGCCCGTCTGATGTTTTTGTGTGGATGGAAAAGATTATGCAAGTCAGTAATAGATTTACAGTTTTAAGCTTTTTGTAGTCTACATCCCTCCCTGGAACAAATATAGACCGGAATAACTAAATCAACACGATCTGCTCATTTTCTTTGTTTTCTTCTCAGCAGTAATTATTTTAGAAGGCCCTTTCATTTTTTCTTTTCTTTTTATTTTTGTTGTTTTGTTTTATTTGAGTTCTAATGCAGTTAGTGAGCTAGATTTTACATTAAAATATTACTTAAATTCTCTGAAGCATATATAGTTTTTCATTAAAAATGTCTGTAAGTCCACCAGAGTACTAATAGCCTCTTTTTTTGAGTTGTGGTGTATTGTCCTGAGGGCCTTTGTGTTTTACAACCTACATGTCTGTGTGCTGACTTGGTCAGCATTGATAAATGAGTGGGAAAGGCACCAATCACAAATGAGCAATAAAAGGAGTCACACAAAGCCCCCTTGAGTTTATATCCTTGACCTGGTGTGTTTATGACAGTCTGTCTTCCTGTGAAGGTGGGCTCACAACATACCCAACCAGTCATTGACAAATGTAAGACAAAGGAGATATAAATGTGGTGAGATAGTGTAGGACAATTCCTAGATGCTTCAGTTCAGACTCAGAGAGGAAATGAAGATGTTTGTCAAGTAAGCAGTCTGGATGGACTTTATTTGTGTGGTTACTCCACTGTTCTTTCCTTTTTTTATCAGCTTTTATCAGTGTCTTAATGAGAAAAGTGGTTTTGAAGAGAAAGAGGAAGTGTTTTACCCATTTGAGGATCCCAACAGGAAATCTCAGGTAACAGAAATTGAATGTTTGTATTGTTCTTTCAGTGTTGCTATGCTTTGGTGATTCATGAGCTTGGTAAATATACACTTGAGTGTGTCGTACTTGAAATTCTGCCAGTGTTACTGTGTACTGAGCAACATGGAGGTCTTATAAATATGACTTTGAAGTCAGTTTCTACCCATATTCTGACAGAAATTTGATTCCTTGAATCTTTCATTTGATGGAAGTGTCCTGGAACCATGGTGCTTATTTTTCTAATTCATGCTAAGCTCTTAGTTCTGACATATTTCAAGAGACGTGACATGTGGGTTTAAGTGTTTTTCACTTGAATGGTCAGGATCTGGGTCGTACCTATGCAGGTGCCTCCAAAGTGAACTGTGGGAATGTTTTTTTTGTTTTTTTTTTTACATCCATGTTCAGACAAATTGTTTTAAATGGCTAGACTTAGGATCACATTTACGAGAACGTTGTTGAGGAGCATTAAATCATGCCATTCACAGGACAAAAAGCTACTAAATGATTTCTGGTGCATCATTTAAGATTAGATTTCAAGTGACATCTATTGCCTTTTTAGGTCTCTTTTTTTTCTTCCCCAGTTTCTTTACATCCCTCTTTTTTTTAACTGTAACCTCAAAGAAGCTAAAATAGAGCACTGTATAATATAATGAAATGGATCCACTGGCCCTCAGGCCATCAGAAAAGCCCTCCGGCTCTTGAGAAGGGCGGGACTATCAACACCTATAGAAGAGCACATCATGTGTCCTGTTTTTCTCTGTCAAAAAGAGAGAAATCTGCTGGTTTCAAAACAAAGTAGTAAATCTGTCAACATCTTCTTCCAGTAAAAGAGCTGACAGAGCAATATAGTGTTCCTGGACATACACTACCAGTCAAAAGTATTTGAACAGTAAGATTTTTAATGTTTTTTTAAAGAAGTCTCTTCTGCTCACCAAGGATATTTTTATTTGATCCAAAGTACAGCAAAAACTGTAAAATTTTGAAATACTTTTACTATTTAAACTAACTGTTTTCTATTAGAAAATATGTTTTAAAAAATGTATTTGATTGCTGTGAGCTAAATGTTTAGCATCATTACTTAGTCTTTAGTGTGACAATATTTTTTTTTAATAAATGGTTGAAATTAATACTTTTATTTAGCAAGGATTCTTTAAATTGATCAAAAGTGATGGTGAAGACATTTATAATGTTTCAAAAGATTTCTATTTCAGATAAATGCTGTTCTTCTGAACTTTCTATTCATCAAAAAAAAAAAAAACAGAAAATTCTACTCCGCTGTTTTCAACATAATAAAAACTTTTGATTGGTAGTGTATACTGTAGCCTACAGCTTGTTTTGGTATGAACCATGCAATCCTGCAAATTATATTTTTGAAAAGATTTTACAATGTCAGTTTAAGAAAGGTCATATTAAAAATGTATATCTCCATTCAAAGCAATTTTTTAAACTTGTAAATATTACAGATTTTATTTATTTTCTGGCTCCTGAAAAACAGTGAATTAACTTGTTCTAAGACTAACTAAACGAAAACCCTGAAGTCACGACAATTTGTCCTTGATTTGTTCCTTTCAAATCCTGTTGAGCCTCTTTGTTTTGAAACAGTCAGTCGGTTTCCCTGGAGGCGAGACAGTGGGTGATTTGCATTTTGCACTAAAATGTGTTTAAAGAACCATTTTTTATTTTTATAGAAATAGTGCCATGACATAAAGCTTAAAGTGTTAAACCTTCACTGAAAGACTTAAATGTGAAATACCAAACTGTTTATGGCCAAAAGGCAGTGTTGAAATATTCAGGAATGTATTTGAGAATATCACCACTCTTTTATTTGGATATTCAAAGGCTAATCCACCATTAATTTAAGGGATTTTAAAAGCTCTGGTGGTTAGTCTGGGAACATTCCTGTAATTCTAGCCCTGTCAGCACATCAGGCTTGTATAAAGCTCAAAGGATGCACTAAAACTCATCTTGGTGTGATATTTACACAAGACGTGAAGATTTCACAGCTGTATATTTACTGTGACAGCCGTGAGGGACAGCTAGAACTCAAGATATCATATGAGCAATGCTGTATCATGTTTCATTGATATTCCACATGCAGCTTTTTATGGGGACTGTCAGAAGGCCATAATATATTTCACTAAGTACTTAAAATTATTTTTATCCAGCATATTGCATGAGAGAGTCAGCAGTGACACAAAAGCCTCCTGTATTTCCTGTTACTGTGGTTTAGATGTGATTTGTCAGCATTCTTTTCCTCACTTTACTCGCTGCTGATCTCACCTCTCAATGGCAGCTCTCCAGAGGAATAACACATACTGTACTGCTAAGTATTGCTGCTGCACGCAGTTATAGGTCAAACTGTAGATTTACTTGTGATGCAAACATTAAACAGTATATAATTCAATCAATCTTATTAAATTACATTTACATTGGATATAACTTAATTTGTAATTCATCCAAAGTACATCACGGTAGGTAAATTCCCATTGAGGAACTAAAGCCTAAACGACCTGCATAATAAAAAAAGGACAGAAATAATTTTTCCATGTGTTAGCAGTCCTGGCTCAAATTCAACAGGTTATTTTCCTCACCATCCAAATGCATGACAGAAGGTTTAAACATGGTGATAAACAGATGTCAAAAGCTTAAAGGAACACTCCACTTTTTTTGGAAATTAGGCTCATTCTCCAACTCCCCCCGAGATAATAAGTTGAGTTTTACCGTTTTGAAATCCATTCAGCTGTTCTCCTGTTCTGGCGATATCAGTTTTAGCATAGCTTAGCATAGATCATTGAATCCTATTAGAATCCTAAACTTGACTCTTCTGTAGTTATATTGTGTACTAAGACTGGCAGAAAATGTAAAGATGCAATTTTCTAGGCCGATAAGATTAGGAACTACACTCCCATTCCGGCGTAATAGTCAAGGAAGTTTGCTGCCGTAATATGGCCGAAGCAGGCGCAGTAATATCATGCAGCACATGTGCAAATGCTAACCTAGCTGGGAACTAATTTCAGGCGCTGCGTCCATATTAGCAATATGTGGGTGTTACTTATTTTACCAAAATAAGAGAGATCATACAAAATGTTTAATATTTAGTACTGACCTGAATAAGATATTTCACATCAAAGATGTTTATATATAGTCCACAAAAGAAAATGATAGTTGAATTTATAAAAATGACCCTGTTCAAAAGTTTATATACAATTGATTTTTAATACTGTGTTGTTACCTGAATTAATTTCTTTGTTGTTGTTTTGTAATAGTTGTTCATGAGTCCTTTGTTTGTCTGGAACAGTTAAACTACTCACTGTTCTTCAGAAAAATCCTTGAGGTCCCTCAAGTTCTTTGGCTCTTCAGCATTTTCATGTAAAACCATGCATTAAGAGCCGGGGGTGAAAACTTTTTTGAATTTGAAGATCAGGGTAAATTTAACTTATTTTGTCTTCTGAGAAACATGCAAGTATCTTTTGTAGCTTCAGGTACTAAATGAAGGGCAGTACTAAATGAAAAAAATCTGATATTTAGGCAAAATAAGAAAAATGTACACATCTTCATTCTGTTCAAAAGTTTACACCCCTGGCTCTTAATGCATGGTTTTTCCTTGTTAAGCATCAGTGAGCATTTGAACCTTCTGTAATAGTTGCATATGAGTCCCACAGTTGTCCTCTGTGTGAAAAGATGGATCTCAAATCACAGTCATTGTTGGAAAGGGTTCAAATATGTGAAAAGGCAACTGTTCACGACAAACAAGGGACTCATGAACAACTACACTCTTAAAAATAAAGGTTCTTTATTAGGATTGATGGTTCAATGAAGAACCTTCAACATCCATGGATCCTTTGTATCACTACATAAAAAACATTGCTGTGGATCATTCAGGTAACAACACTGTATTAAGAATCAAGTATATGTAAACAATTATTTTCTCATGTGGACTATGTAAACGTCTTTTATGTGAAATATCTTATTCAGGTCAGTACTAAATAAAAAATAACATAAATTTTGTATGATCCCTCTTATTTTGGTAAAATAATTAACATTTTGCAGATTCTGCAAGGTGTATGTAAACTTTTGACTTCAACTGTATTATAAAGTAATAAAGCAATTGACTGTGCAACCCCCCTCAAAGACCATCAAGCACCTCATATCTTTAGTGGGTTTTAGTATTGATTTCTAGAGCTTTAGCAAAAATCAATGCACGATTCAATTATGTAGTGCATTGAGGAAAGTACAGTTAATCTAGAAGAGTGTCGTGTTGTGGGTGTTCCAGAGGTTATGGGGATGGGGTGTGTGCTAAGTGTGTTTGTGCGAATGCTAATTACATGGGCTAGACTGGCTTGACACCACACTGTCGACTTCACACAATGGCCAGAAGCTCCACCCCCACAATGCACCTGCCGTCCAATCAGAATTGGGGGTTGTCAGCAGCTTGGGGTCGGTGGTTTCTTTTTTTCTGTTGTTGTGAGAGAGAGCTGAAATGGGAAAATGACTTCTAAGCTTTCTCTTTCCTTTTCCTTTGAAAGTCTCAGGCAAGACAGGAGCCTCTGCACATTTCCTCAGGGAGACTGTATGCCTGGCATGTTAAATCTATAAGCTTTCCATACAAACAAAAGGTAAGTCTTTGTTTTATTGTATAGTTTAAATTTCAAATTCATGTATGTTTTGTCTAATTGTTATTTTTACGTTATATCATTTGATATTTGACAAGTAGGCTATCTTAATAGTACATCCTGCCTTTTTTTTTTAAGCAAATTTAGTTTTAAAAAGTTATTAAGGCATCAGTTTCTGTAAATTCTAAATATTAATTAGCTGGTAGATTCTCACAAATGAAGAAGTTACTTTTAAAAGTCTTGGTTATTCAGGTGGCTTCACAGATCACTTAAGAAATCCAACAGGCCTCTGAAGTTCTCAAACCAGTCAGACAGCACTAGCCTCTAGAGCTCATTTACATCACATTTACTTTAAAAGAATGCATTTAAATATCAAACTAGACTACGGTTTTGATCTAAAATCTCACCATGTTTCAGAATGCAACCTTTGTTTATGTCAGAATGAGTGCATGTTTGTGTGGTTTTGTATTCAGCATAAATATGCCAATATAAAGATGCATGCAAATGGCCATTTTATGCTCTTCACTCTTAATGAACTGCTTTTAAGTCCCTACGTGTGCCCTGGCTGGTTTGTGACCTAAGAGCACTTACGTTAGGAGCTGAAGGGCTTTAGACTGCAGGCCCCTGTGTGCATTTTAACCTCTGGGTCAGTGGAGCTGATTGCTGTTGTGCTGTCAGTCATTATATATGTGTGATCTCTCTTTACCCTGCTAGAGACCCTTCGGAGTAGATTGTCACTGCCACAAGATTAATGACACTCATCTGTTTGCTTTTAAACCATATGCTGTCTAGAGATGAAGTAGAGCCTGTGGATTTCTGAGTACTGTTGCTTAGTGCTTGATTTAAGTACTTCAGAAGAGTGATATTTAAACTTATTTATTTTCCAGATTGTGAATCTTTTTAACTCTCACGTTTATTCAGACAGGAAATAAGTTACACACTAGACTAACGTCCATCAAACACCGTGAGATTGTCAATGCTCTGTAACTGAACACTGATGGAAACAAGCACTAGAGCATGTTAATGTCCTCAGAGAATGTGTTCGGCCTTAATCATTAACCTTTGAGGTCACCGTGCCTTACTGCTTCTTTAAATGCCATGGGCAGGTGCAAGACATTTCTAATATGGGGGCGGATTCAGGAAGTCGTGGATGGAGGCTTTAGTCCCTTGTTGTCAGTTCCTTGTCATCAGTTATAAGGCCTTATGCTGGATTTTGGTTTCCTGTATAAAAAAAATTGTAGGTACTTTCAACTGAAGTACCAGAGGGCTTTATGCAAATGGACATATTAGTGAATCCAGCACATTCATAATTTGAATAATGCATGAGATGAATGCTGTTTGGATGATTAGAATTCATAGGTTGTACTTCTTCAGAGCATGAGCCTTTGCTGTAATTAAAAGGACTAATGTGTTCATCCATCCATCACCTATAATTCTGTGCTGTTATCCAGGCTTTTGTGCCTTGTCATTATTCTGTTAAAAGAGATTATGATTGATATGAATGAATAGGTAGGTTGTATTATTGCTGTAGGCATCAATGTTAGAATTTTCGGTAGCACTTTACAATAAGGTTCATTGGTTAACTACATTAGTTAAGGGGTTAGTTCACCCAAAAATTAAAGTTCTGTCAATAATTACTCACCCTCATGTTGTTCCAAACCCGTAGCCTCTCGGATTTCATCAGAAAAATCGAAATTTGTGTTCCGAAGATGAACGAAGGTCTTACAGGTTTGGAACAACAGGAGGGTGAATAATTTAAAACAGAATTTTCATTTTCATTTGGGTGAACTAACCCTTTAACATGAACTAGGAATGAACAATACTTCTACAGCATTTATTATTCTTAGCTAATTTCAGAATTTACTAATGCATTATTAAAATCACAAGTTGCGTTTGTTTAACGCACTGAACTATGCACTGAACATTAACAAAGATTAATAAATAGTGTAATAAATGTATTGTTTATTGTTTGTTCATGTTAATAGATTAACTAATGTTAACCAATGACACCTTGTTATAATGTTACTGTGTTGTGTGTGTGTGTGTGTGTGTGTGTGTGTGTGCGTGTGTGCGTGTGTATGTGTGCGTGTGCGCGTGCGCGCGTGCGCGCGTGTGCGTGTGCGTGTGTGCGTGCCCAGTCCATGCCAATAATTATAATATTGAAGTGGATGAGAAAAATATATTGGGACAAGTGGAAGTCAGATTATTGGAGACTTTAACTTTATCTTCAACTGTTTATTTTAGGAGTCACTATCAGTGTTTTAAACATGGCAGCAGATCTGGCCTTAGTCACTGTTTTCGTCCAGCTTCTTGTTGATTTGGTGACAAGTGACAGCATTGACTTCTACAATGTCATGCCTGCTGTAGAAGGTGAGGTTGTTTATTCCAGTTAATTTTGTTGTATGTACACTTATAAACAAACATTTGGGGTCAATGAATACTTTTATTCATAAAGAATGCATTAAATTGGTCAAAAGTGCATGTAAAAACATTTATAATATAACAAAAAAATATTTCAAATAAATGTTGTTCTTTTGAACTGATGATAATGATGAAAATCAGTGTGTTTGATATCTAAAGGATCATGCGACACTTATGACTGAAGTAATGGCTTCGGAAAAAACAGTTCCCCTTCAGTCGTTTCACTACGACGTTACATATGGGAACTCGCTTGAGAGTCCAATCATCTCTGAGCCTTATTCAAAAGGCCAATGAAAATTGGCGAGTGGCATTTGCATGCCAAGCCACTCCCCCATACATATGGGTATATAAGATGGCGGCATGCAGCCAGTCATTCAGATTTTTGCTTCAGAGCCTTCATGCTCGAGCCGCTACAAAAAAAAAGACGTTCCTGTGAGTTTGCTCTCCTGCTGGCGTGCTGCCGATCGAAAAGAGCAAGTACCTAAAAGAGTGTTTTGGCAGCCACCAGCGGGATCCTGCGGGCGGCCATTTTCACGGCCATTTAAGCCTCCTGCACTCCAGCGAGCAAGCCCCATTGAGTGCACAATGTGCTGCGGTTTCCTCCCTGGGCAGACCGGGACTGAAAGAGCAATTTCTCACGTCTCACGACTTTGCCCAGCAGTTCTCGGCAGTCCAGAAGCAGACGGAGGCCATCAAACACATCTTGCCCTGCTGCGAAGCTACCATCCCGATGGCCCAGCCTCCACCTCCCCGCGGCCCCCAAGAAATCAGCTCTTACACCTGCTGAGGCCCACGATGCCAGGCTGGCAGCCCGGCGCAGTGCTGGCCGCAGGAGAGCGGCGCCGCCCGCGTCTCAGGGATCGGCCAAGAACACACGCAAAAGATCTGCGAAACGTCCCTGACGCGGGCAAACCGGAGGTGATGGAGATTGCTCTTCGGGGGACAATTACATCAGCGCCCCCGCTCCCGGTGGAGGGCTGGGAGCCACTGTGTATTCAAATACCGCCGCCGACCCACGGGTCAGCGGTACCCACAATTTCAAAAAAAGAGCAATCTTCCTCACCTCTGGGGTTCCGGCCCCGAGTTCCCCTTTCGAGCAGCACTTACACTTCTCGGAACCGGACTCGGAGCCTCATATCGCCAGCGGCTGCCCCACCATGGTCACTTCGGTCAACGTTCCCTTGATACCCCTGGCGACTTGGCTGGGAGCCTGGCTTCAGCTTCCCAGCCCCTCGCGGTGGTTGATACGGACGGTACATCTCGGCTATGCGATTCAGTTCGCCAGGTGTCCGCCCAGGTACAAAGGCGTCCTGTTCACTACTGTCCATTCGGACACGCATGCCGCTGTCCTGCATGTGGAGGTCGCAGTCCTACTGGCAAAGGATGCGATCGAGCCTGTCCCTCCAGCCGAGATGAAGTCAGGGTTCTACAGTCCCTACTTCATCGTGCCCAAAAAGAGCAGTGGGTTAAGACCCATCCTGGATCTCAGAGCCCTGAATCGGTCCCTTCTCAGGCTGCCGTTCAAGATGCTCACGACGAAGCGCATGTTAACATGCATTTGTTCCCAGGATTGGTTTGCAGCCATCGACCTGAAGGACGCATACTTTCACGTAGGGCTGGGCCGATAAACGATATCATATCGAATCGCGATAAAATTTATGTTAATAACGATGATAAGCTCTAGACATTTTTTGCTCGATATGGATTAATCTAAGAGCCAATCACACAGCGAAATATGCGACAACAGCCAATCAGCAAGCAGCGTGCGTGTGCACGTCAAAGTACAAAGTTAATTTCCTACCACACTTTGCAAAGCAAACTTAACACCAGGACGAAGCAGCGACAAAAGTAAATCTAACCTCGAGTTATTATCCAAAGATGTTGAAATTGTCGACAAAAAAGGTAGCACGAATTCCATTATATAAGTGGTTTGACTATCTGAAAAGTGACTCTCAGTTCAGCTGAGAGTTTGGCGCGATTGTTAAAACTGAAACCGAAAGCAAAACACGCACGCGCATTCAAAAGCAATTTTAATCCCCCTTGTTTAGAGAGTCACTCTCCAATGAACGCAAATTAGGCTACATGACATATCTAGGCAGGCTATAATAGGTTGTGTATGTCTATAGCTCTGTATCATGCTTGAAATATTCGGTCTCTATTTGCACTTTGAATATTTAGAGTGTAGCCTACTTTGATTATGGCTGAATTGTCTGCACTTAATACTATTAAGAAAGAACTGTGTCGTAATTTTTTGTTATTTATACTGTAGATTGTTTCAAAATGCAGTGGTTGCCTCTAATTTAAATCGCTCAACCTATAATAGAGAAAATAAACAATTGTGTTAATAATAAATAAATAATTGTGTTACAAATTATGTTTTTACAATAATTTTATGTTTACATTTTGTACATTTACTCTCATTTACCATACTCTGTCACAACTTTTATTTTTTAATTTATTTTAGTAAGTTGTTTTAATTTTTAAGGCCAAATCTGTAATCTGTTTTTGTTAATAAACTATACTTTAAAATGTAATTTAATGAACCCTTTAATTTTTGTGGCTTTAGTCATTGTGGGGATACTATTTTAAAGCTGGCAACATCAACAGCTGATATCGAAATATATATCGTTATCGTTCAATATGGGAAAAAATTTTCGAGATTACATTTTTGCCATATCGCCCAGCCCTACTTTCACATCTCGGTCCTTCCTCGTCAGAGACCCTTTCTACGGTTTGCCTTCGAAGGTCGAGCGTATCAGTACAAAGTGCTTCCATTTGGCCTGTCCCTCTCTCCCCGCGTCTTCACGAAAGTTGCGGAGGCAGCCCTGACCCCTCTTTGGCAGTCGGGCTTTCGCATCCTCAACTATCTCGACGACTGGCTTCTCATAGCTCACTCGCGAGACCTGTTATGCGAACAGAGGGACATGGTGCTTCAGCACCTCAGCCATCTGGGCCTTCAGGTCAACCGAGAGAAGAGCAAACTCTCCCCAGTGCCGAGGATCTCTTTTCTCGGTGTGGAGCTGGACTCGATCAATATGACAGCCCGCCTCACCAACGAGCGCGCGCAGTCAGTGCTGAAGTGTCTGGACTTATTCAGACACAAGACATCGGTCCCTCTCAAAACATTTCAGAGGCTCCTGGGGCATATGGCAGCTGCGGCCGCGGTTACGCTGCTGGGCTTGCTTCATATGAGACCGCTTCAGCGCTGGTTACACGATCGAGTCCCGAGACGGGCATGGCACTGTGGCACACTCCGGATTGGCGTTTCCCCGCAGTGTCGCCGCCTATTCAGCCCGTGGTCAGACCCTGCCTTCCTTCGGGCCGGGGTGCCTCTGGGGCAGGTGTCCAGGCATATCGTGGTTTACACGGATGCCTCCACCATGGGTTGGGGTGCTGTATGCAACGGGCAAGCAGCATCGGGCTCTTGGACAGGACCTCGACTGCAGTAGCACATCAATTGCCTCTAGTTGTTGGCTGTGCTTCTGGCCCTTCGTCGCTTCTGATCAACGTTGCGTCAGAAGCACGTGCTTGTTTGAACCGACAGCACAGCGACTGTGGCGTATATCAATCGCCAGGGCGGTCTCCGCTCTCCTCGCATGTCACAACTCGCCCGCCGTCTGCTCCTTTGGAGTCAAACGTGGCTGAAATCGCTACGTGCCATTCACATACCAGGGGAACTCAACCGTGCAGCGGATCAGCTCTCACGGCAGTCCATCCACCCTGGAGAATGGCAACTCCACCCCGAGACAGTCCAGCTGATTTGGAGTCATTTCGGCCAGGCTCAGATCTGTTCGCCTCCCCCGAGTCCTCCCACTGCCAGCTCTTTTACTCCCTGACCGAGGCTTCCCTCGGCAGAGACGCGCTGACACACAGCTGGCCTCCGGGGCTCAAGTACGCCTTTCCTTCAGTGAGCCTCCTTGCACAGACCCTGTGCAAGATCAGGGAGGATGAGGAGAAGGTCTTGCTGGTTCCGCCACACTGGCCCACCCGGACCTGGTTTCCAGAACTTATTTCCCTTGCGGCAGCCCCTCCCTGCAAGATCCCCTTGAGGAAGGACCTTCTTTCTCAGGGGATGGGCACAATTTGGCACCCACGCCACGACCTGTGGAACCTGCACGTCTGGCTCCTGTACGGGACGTGTCAGACCTGGCCGGCCTTCCCCAGGCCGTGAGAAATACCATCACTCAGTCCCGAGCTCCCTCTACGAGGCAGGCTTACGCACTGAGGTGGGGTCTGTTCGTTGACTGGTGTTCCTCTCGAGGAGAGGACCCACAGAGATGCACGATTGCAGTAGTGCTTTCCTTCCTGCAAGAGATGTTGGAGCACAGGCTGTCCCCTTCGACTCTCAAAGTGTACATTGCTGCCATTGCAGCGTATCATGATGCAATAGATGGAACATCCCTGGGTAAGCACCAACTCATTGTGAGGTTCCTGCGAGGTGCAAGGAGGATTAACCCTCCCAGACCGCACCTCGTACCATCTTGGGATCTCTCCGTCGCCCTCCGCGGCCTACGGGAGGCCCCATTTGAGCCACTTGTATCAGTTGAGCTGAAATTCCTGTCACTTAAGACAGTGCTCCTGACTGCACTGGCCTCCATCAAGAGGGTAGGGGACCTACAAGCCTTCTCTGTCAACGAAACATGCCTTGAGTTCGGGCCCGGAGATTCTCACGTCATCCTGAGACCCCGGCCCAGTTATGTGCCCAAGGTTCCCACCACGCCCTTCCGCGATCAGGTGGTGAACCTGCAAGCTCTGCCCCCGGAGGAGGCAGACCCAGCTTCTGCGCTGCTGTGCCCTGTTCGTGCTCTGCGCATATACGTAGACCATACTCGGCACTTCAGACGCACCGAGCAGCTCTTTGTCTGCTTTGGAGGTCAGCAGAAAGGGAATGCTGTCTCCAAACAGAGGTTGGCCCATTGGGGGGTGTCACTCCACTAGGAGTGTTGCCTCATCCTATGCGTTGGCTCATGGCGCCTCACTAGCAGATATCTGTAGAGCTGCGGGCTGGGCGACACCTTATACCTTCGCTAGGTTCTACAACCTCCGCGCAGAGGCCGTATCCTCCCGTGTCTTAACATAAAAACTTCAGGTGAGCGGGAGGATGGCTGGTGTCGGCTTGCTGCGCCATTCCCATGTGGATCCGTGCTCCATTTTTCCAGAATGTTCCCTCCGGCGAACCCTGGGTCCTCCATGCCCCGCAGTCAGGCCTAGATGCGGAGTAGTCCCTGACCGTGATCTTGCCTGGGTCTCCTTCACCCCGCAGGTTGTGGCTATATTTTTCAATATTTCCAGCGGAGAAGATCGCTGTTTCCCTCATGTATCCCTAAGAAGCTTTATGGATATATTGAATTATTCTCATTTCCACATGTGAAGATCTCATGTGCTCCGCCCCCCAACCCATGCTTCAGTACATCTGGCATCCCTGTGGGGCCCCCTCTACTGGCCCCCAGGGCATTGGGAAGGTTACGTTACAATTTCCATCTGCTGACACGTCCGCCTGTCAGCACATGGGGTTGTGCGTAACGCGGCGTCAGGGTCGTGGCCTGTTCCATAGGGTCTGTTCCCATATGTAACGTCGTAGTGAAACGACTGAAGGGGAACGTCTAGGTTACGAAGGTAACCCTCGTTCCCTGAAGGAGGGAACGGAGACGTTATATCCCCTGCCACGACCCTGGCGTCACGCTGACGCCAGCTCGATCCGGCTCCTCAGCAAAAACATGAATACCTGGCTGCATGCCGCCATCTTATATACCCATATGTACGGGGAGTGGCTTGGCATGCAAATGCCACTCGCCAATTTTCATTGGCCTTTTGAATAAGGCTCAGAGATGATTGAACTCTCAAGCGAGTTCCCATATGTAACGTCTCCGTTCCCTCCTTCAGGGAACGAGGGTTACCTTCGTAACCTAGACGTTGTGCTATCACAGGAATAAATTACATTTGAAAACATATATTAAATTAGAAAAGATATTTTAAATTTGGATAATATTTTACAATATTACTGTTTTTATTGTATTTATGAGCAAATAAATGCAGCTTTAAAAAAAAAGACCTCCTTTACCACTCATATTGTACATTAAAGGAATAGTTCAGCCAAAAATGAAAATTCTGTCATTAATTACTCACCCTCATGTCGTTGCAAACCTGTAAGACTTTTGTTCGACTTTGGAACAGAAAAAAGATATTTTTGATGAAATCCGAGAGCTCTCTTATCCTCAATAGACAGCAAGAGTCCTACCACGTTCAAGGTCCAGAAAGGTACCAAAAACATTGACAAAACAGTCTATGGTACATGAGCGGTTTAAAAAAAGTAACTAAAAAGACTTTATTCAAAAGTTCTTCTCCTCTGCGTCACCCTAGCGCCATTTTGTGCTTTGATCTGCATGTAAATAACACGTGTCATGGTACTCTCCACAATGACGCTAGGTAATGTGGAGGAGGAGAATTGTTGAATGAAGTTATTTTAGTTTTTTGTAGCATTTTCGTAGCTTCATAAAATTGCAGTTGAACCATTAATGTCACATGAACTATTTTATTGATGTCCTTACTACCTTTCCGGGCCTTGAACATGTCAGTTGCGTTGCTGTCTATGCAGGGTCTTGGATTTCAATTAAATATCTTAATTTGTGTTTTAAAGACAAACAAAGGTCTTACAGCTTTGGAACAGCATGAGGGTGAGTAATTAATAACAGAATTTTCATTTTTGGGTGAACTATCCCGTTAACCAATGATCTGTTAAGCAAAAATGTAATCATGTTTGTTGAAATTATTAATGAATGTTATAATCAAGTTTTACCATAACTTTCATTGACTTTAAAGCAATACTAAAATGCAGTGTTCATGTCTGTACAGCTACTCCGTATCCCAATAGTTTCAAGTGCTTTACATGCGAACAGGCATCAGACAACTACAGCTGTAACCGCTGGGCAGAAGATGTGTGGTGTCCTCAGAGTGAGTTTACTAAACACAAACCCACCGCTCTTAGATCTTCATAGTTGTCTCGAGATTTAAACAGAATTGTTCGATTGAGCTGTTCAGGCACTTTGTACAGCAATATTCTTTTAAATTCCTAACAGCCTGTTTCTTTATT
This sequence comes from Garra rufa, assembly GCF_049309525.1. Lineage (NCBI taxonomy): Eukaryota > Metazoa > Chordata > Actinopteri > Cypriniformes > Cyprinidae > Garra > Garra rufa. The sequence continues at coordinate 23,406,386 of NC_133368.1, read as the reverse complement.
TATAGATACCCAATATTGTATGACAATACACCACTTTAACCATCATGGAAAGACAAAATTTGTTACCAAAAGATGTGCAAAGCATGAAGAATGCCAGTTAGCTGGCTGTAGACATCACAAAAACACACACCATGTGAGTATCCACATACACACTATACTTTAAGGGTTAGTTCACCCAAAAATGAAAATTCTGTCATTAATTACTCACCCTCATGTCGTTCCAAACCCGTAAGACCTTTGTTCATCTTCGGAACAAAATTAAGATATTTTTGATGACATTCGAAAGCTTTCTGACCCTGCCATAGACATCAACACAACTGACATGTTCAAGACCCAGAAAGGAACTAAGGACATTGTTAAAATAGTCCATGTGACATCAGTGGTTCAACCGTAATGTTATGAAGCTACGAGGATACTTTTTGTGTGAAAAGAAAACAAAAATAACGACTTTATTCAACAATTTCTTCTCTTCCCTTGACTATGTCCTTATTACCTTTCTGGGCTTTGAACGTAGTTGTGTTGCTGTCTATGTAGGGTCAGAAAGCTCTCGGCTTTCATTAAAAATATCTTAACTTGTGTTCAGAAGATGAATGAATGTCTTTTGGGTTTGGACTGACATGAGGGTGAGTAATTAATGATAGAATTGTCATTTTCAGTGGACAAACAATTTAATACATAGCAACATCCTACCGATTTATTCACTTACAAAATGTGATTCTGTCTTGTAGGAGTGCACATCTTGCTGTGAAGGGATGGTTTGTAACGTAGAGCTGCCGACCAATCACAGTAATGCAGTGTTTGCCCAAAGACAATCCCACAGCTCAGCAGCACCCACTTCCAGGATCTGGGATTCTGTGATCCTGTTGGTCCCATTTCTCACGGGACTGTTACCATTGTGATCCTCAATCATGAAAACCTGTTCGGTGATGAACAGCACTACAAATCATTGAGACAAAGGAGACATCATCCACACTGGAATATTAATACAGTCAGATGGATGTTTCCATTAATCTCATGCAGGAGCAGCTAGCATTCACATTCATCTCAGTGGCAGGATGTTGCGAGATTCACTAGGTGAATGTGATTTGCCATCTTTGCTGATGGGCTCACAGATGTTTTCATGACTGATCAGTGACTAATCAGCCTGGAGCCACAGGAAAAATTACATCATGGCTTGGCTGATTGGTTAATGCACCACGAAGAAGAAGATCACTCACTAGTGACTGTCTGGAGCTGTAATATAAGCCAATTTCACACTTGTAGGCTCCCTTCAAACACAGCTGGACACTGATGAATAATCTACAATAATATAATGAAATGTCTGTGACTTGGACATAATGACTTGATGCGTTTACAACTAAATGGTGTAGTTATGGCCTCTATCAGCAGAGGCTAACTAACTCGACTATGCAAATCAGCAAAACCTTATCTCTTTGGTGGATTCAGATGGAGACGGCCAGTCAGCCTCTGGTGGAGGAACTGCGTGCACAGGAAGTTGCTGTGTCAGAAAGGTCTGTCAATGGAGTACTAGTACCACTTGTGATGACTGCTTACTAATGACGTGCTAAATAGGACAGAGAAACAGACGGGATTGCAAAACAGCATTTAGCAGCTAAAGCTGTGGAATTAACGTATGCTACCTCACTGGATTTGTATAGAGCAAATTGAGGCTCACACACTGAGCATTAGAAGTCTCTATGTGGGAAAGTCCTGTGGCTCTGCTCCCAGATTCTGTCACACAGGGTGAGCACAGCAATGAGAGGATGCGGGATGTGTTCTAGTTTTCTAAATGGAAGCTTGATTGCTGCATGCCAGTGCTTTAAGAATATGGACCTGCATCACATAAAAGCACTAATTAATTAACAAATTAAGTATATTTTGAATTATTCTGCTTTGACTATTTCAAATGCCATGTTTTGTTGTCACAAAAACCAGTGTAGAAATAAAAATGTGACCATATTTAACTAATCCTAATGTGTCTAATATGTTCAGTTATTATGCCACTATTTATCTTACAGCTGACTCTATCTATTTTAATTGATCTTATTGTGAATTATTCATCTGCTCGTGTTTAAAAACAAATTTTTACCTCATATTTTTTAATCAAAATGTCATAAACCGCACCACCATCCTACAATCAATTTATTCTCAGTAAAATGTGTTTAAAAGTCTGAAAAATCTGTGTGTAACTTTAAGGAATGTCACTACCAAACACCTTTGTTTCTGCAATTAAGCACACTTTTTTGAGAGTTATTCCATAACATTTAGTTTTTATATGTGTACAAATGTTCCAAACTGTGATATCTAACCATGTGCTAATTAGCATCTTTGAGCTAGGTTCAAAAGTATCTAAATTTCAGGATTTTTTGGGTGTTATCCCATAAAATTGTCACTACCAAAACAATCATGGTCGAGTGACAAAAAGGAACAAATAATCCTCATATTTGGGGGGAATAAACACAATTTTAGTACAGTTATGGTATTTTTTGTATTTTAGTAGTGTTTTGGTATGAGTTAAAATTCTGTAATGTAATGTGGTCATATATATATATATATATATATTTTTTTTTTTTTACAATGTAGATGTAAGCAAAATCTTAATAGGTAAATATAACCATTCTTATTTTAAAAAAAATCCTAGTGCTAGAACGGTTTCATAGATCTTAATGTACAAACCTCACAGCACGGCTGTGTTCCTTCCCATGAAGGTTGAAGCGAGTTATGATAAATAGTCTTGTTTACCTTCATTGGGTTGATTGAGTGTGTAAATGGTTTCTCATCTCTTTAATCCATAACATACCGCTGTGCTTTTTGTACATGAGCAGCAGGGCTGCGTTTTTAAAATTCCTTCCACGCTGATCTGAGGACAGTTTCTGTCTTTTCACATGAGACGGCCCAGGTTTAAATTTGGAGGAGGGAGCTGAACCTCAAACAGCACAAAAGAGCAACTTCCCCCAGAGCTCAGAGAACAATAAAAACATTCCCAAGAGGATCTCAGTGTGGGACACAAAGCCGTGGACCATTAATATCATAGCTGTCTGGAATAATGAGGGTTTTTTTCCCTTTAGTGAAACATGACATATGGTTCTTCCTCTAAAATTGTTGCAGAGGAAATGATATTTGTTTTCTACGTAGCTGCTTCAGTGACTTATGAAGTTAAAGTGTGTGTGTGTGTGTGTGTGTGTGTGTGTGTGTGTGTGTGTGTGTGTGTGTGTGTGTGTGTGTGTGTGTGTGTGTGTGTGTGTGTGTGTGTGTGTGTGTGTGTGTGTGTCTGCTCTGCTGACTGTCTCGCCGTGTGTGCTGTTTGCTCTGGCTGCTGGCTGTCTTTGTTCTGGTTTTATTAGGCGTGGAGTTGGAGTCTGTCACTTTCAGGCTTTGGAGAGTCGTTCATCTCCCATTGAGAAAAACAGTATCAGTGGTGCTGCTCTCATCTGCACCGCCTCTCTTTAGTATTCACAACCCAGTCTGTGCAGACGGGGAAGCAGAAAGCTCATGGCTCTTATCCATACAGATACATTACTGTGAGAACATTAGCCAACCAAAAGACATTGTAATTAAGTAAAGCTATGGAGAATGATCATCAGGTTTTACAAATACAATTGATTTTAATACATACACCTTGAAGAATCTGCAAAATGTTCATTATTTTACCAAAATAAGAGTACTGACCTGAATAAGATAGTTCACATAAAAGACATTTACATAGTCCACAAGAGAAAATAATAGATGAATTTATAAAAATGACCCTGTTCAAAAGTTTACATACACTTGATTCTTAATACTCTGTTGTCCACAGCTGTGTTTTTGTTTAGTGATAGTTGTTCATGAGTCCCTTGTTTGTCCTGAACAGTTAAACTGCCTGCTGCTCTTCAGAAAAACCCTTTAGGTCCCACAAATTCTTTGGTTTTGCAGCATTTTTGTGTATTTGAACCTATTCCAACAATGACTGTATGATTTTGAGAGCCATCTTTTCACACTGAGGACAACTGAGGGACTCATATGCAACTATTACAGAACGTTCAAACACTCACTGATGCTCCAGACGGAAGCACAATGCATTAAGAGCCTGGGGTGTAAACTTTTGAACAGAATGGAGATGTGTACATTTTTCTTATTTTGCCTAAATATCACATTTTATTTTCATTTAGTACTACCCTTCACCACAGAAGATACTTAGATGTTTCCCAGAAGATGTTTCCCACTTTATAACACATATTAATAAAAGGTGAAATTGGTAATGATATTTAACATATACAGTAAACATGATGTTTTTTAATTTCCCTGCAATAAAATGCCACTTTTCATTTTAAAGGAGTACAGGACTCATTGGAAAGTCCCCTCATACATTCTTATTAATTTAAAGGAAAATTGCCATGATTTAATTAATGATTTATTGGATTATCCAGTGCTGCGTTTAGTAATCCGAGTGACTGCAAACATTTACGTCATAAAAGTAGTACAAAAGCAACATTCATTTACTGAATGGCATTTGATACTCTTAAACAATGAGCAACCTTCATTCCTGCTCTTGTTTTCTATGGTGGCGCCATGTAAATTTGTGTTTCATTGAAGTCTGGTGATTGATGATGTCTCCACACACAGGCATCTTCAATAATTGTGTTTGTGTTGTTAAGGAAGTGACTTGTGATTGGCTGCACTGTGCACATGATTACATCTTCAGCAAAGCAATCAATAATACCTTATCTGAAGAATATTTCAACTTTGTATTTGTATATAATGTATCTGGCTTTTATTTTATCAGTGCAGGCATAAATCTGGGAGTATAGTTCTGATATTGCAAGAATCCGGTCATTACTGCTTGGCAGCTACGTTACGTCTTTACGTGTTAAGATAGAAATTGTTTTAAAAAAGACATGAAAATGCAATGGGAAAAGCCTTTCCCTATTACAAGGGTTCTTGACGAGCCAGAAATGTACTTTGAACACAAATACCCTCTTTGGACAACCTTTCTGGGGTAATCCCAACACAGCACTGGCCGCATTTGATCATTGGGTCGGGCCTGTCCTGTAATCCAAATGAGTCACCCGGCTGCATTGTCCGCTTGTGTATATGCTCTGCGACGGCCAGCGGAGCTTAACATTCCGCTGCAGGGCTGGAGATCACTGCACTAATTGGCAGTCGGCAGTGTTTCCAGAGGGATTTTGTTCTCCATGAGGATCTGACCTCTCTAAAACCTGGTTAAACCAGACCTCAAAGGCAGCCCAGTACCCTCAGTGCCACTTAGTCATCGGACAATAAAAATACCAGAGACCGAGAACTTCTTCTGATGGTTTGCAGAGCAGTGGCCCTCGTTGTTTATTATTCTGAGACATTCATTAGGGGCCTGTGACCTTTTAAATGAACACTGAGAGTAGAGTGAAATTCTTAAACATGCAATCAGAAGTCTAACATGTAAGAAAGAAGAGAAAACAGAATAAAAATGTAGTTACAAACAACTGCTTTTGACAAAGTAAGTCTAACCCACGCTATAAACTAAAACCTCAGAGAACAAATAACAGTTTGTATAAAAACCAGAGCCTGGTCTAAAAGTAAAGACTCTGACGTACAGCTGATGGGAGAGAACAGGTGTATCTCACTCTGTGATGTTTAAGCTCATGTGTAGAGCAGTTTCTGTGAAGTCTGAAGACTTGCTGAGATCTTACACCCCCTGTGTTGCCAACAAACCTTTCAACATGAGAAAGAAATAACTTGGGGCTGATGGAAAGTGCATACTTGGCCCCTGTTGACCCTCTCTCGCCAAACGTTTAAGGACTGGAAATTGAATTTGGCTACAGATTGTCACGGCATGGAATCTAAGCGAATTCAACAATGAATTATTGTTAGATCACAAACAAATCACCTTTTTTTTTTTGGAAGATGTAACTATTAACACTTCACCTAAAAATAAAAATTCTGTCATTAATTACTCACCCTCATATCGATCCAAACCTGTAAGTCCTTTGTTCATCCTCAGAACACAAATTAGGACATTTTTTATGAAATCTGAGAGCTTTTTGATCATGCACGTGTTATGGTAAGTATGGTAAGTATTTTTGTAGCTTCTTAACATTACGGTTGAACCACTGATGTCACATGGACTATTTTAACGTCATCCTTACAACATGTCTGTGCCTTGGCCATGGTAGGACTCTTGCTGTTTATGGAGGGTGATAGGCTCTTGGATTTGAGCAAAAATATCTTCATTTGTGTTTTGAATATGAACAAAGGTCTTATGGGTTTAGATCGACATGAGAGTGAATAATTAATGACAGAAGTTTAATTTTTGGATGAACTATCCCTTTAAGAACCTAAAATTCAGCTAAATGTTTCATTATCCTTTCCATATTAAAATATTAATTCAGCCAAAAATGTAATTTTGGTTTGTCGAAATTCTAAAAATGAAAAACGGTCAACCTGATCTCATGACTAAAACGTAGCTGTTGGATCTTTTTTCGCAAAATGCGAAATACGTAGCGCCATGTAGTACATTTCATTCAATGTGAAATGTCCACGGAGTGGCGCTAATAGAGCGTTTGTTTTTTTCCCCGGAACAGATGAATGTATGGTACATTTTATGTGACGTCGGTTTTGTAGGTGTCACTGCGATTCTAGAGATTAAAAAGTATATAAATTGTAAATGTTTTTAGAAAATAACCGATCGTTTCACTAATAAGACCCTTCTTATCATTTAGAGCCATTTGAAGCTGCATTTTAAAAGTTTAAACTCACGGGCACCATAGAAGTCCATTATATGGTGAGAAATCCTGAAATGTTTTCCTCAAAAAACACAATTTCTTTACGACTGAAGAAAGAAAGACATGAACATCTTGAATGACAAAGGGGTGAGTACATTATCTGTAAATTTTTGTTCTGAATGTGAACTACTCCTTTAAGTGATCATGGGCCAGTTGCATAAACATAGTCTCTATGTCTCAGACTGTGTCTGAAGAACTAGTTTGACCAATTAGCAGTTACCCAAGAGGTAATCAGTCAGTCTTTTTTATTCAAAATGAGTCAATCTTCCTTTTTCTTCCAGTCTTGAAAAAAAAAACTTAGATGACTAACATTTTAAGACTTGTCTAAGCAGTTTATGTAACCGGCTCCACATATCTTCATAAAACTTGGATTAAACAACTCAATTCATGTGGACTACTATTTCTATGCCTTTTGGGTAACCTTTGAAGCTTGAAAATGTTAAAGACATAGTCAGAAAATTTAAGAATATTAAAAATGTCTTTAACTGTAATTACAGTGTAATGTATGAGTATATGACCTGAGCAAAACAAAAATCACCTAAAGCAATGTCTTGAGATATGACTGTAGATGAAAGCAGAATAAAAAAGAAGTGGCATAAGTCATTAGAAACAGGAATGCAGAATTGCTACCAGCATTTCATCTCTAAATCCTCTTTTGCAGATGGGCATTTATCTCGTTCTGTACAAATGATTGACGTGTTGTGAGGAAGGATCAGTGCTCCTTGAAGAGACCAGAATGGATGATTGAAGTATGCCGGAGGCACTCATGCCTTCACCACTGTCCCTGTAGTGCACATCATCAAAGCCATCCCATTCATTCAGTTTGAGATGATTATGTGCCTCTTGCATGCCAACCAACTCAACTAGACGCCTGGTGACAGGTAAGAGGACATACCAGGTGTGTTATTTCCTTCTGGAGGTAAAAAAAAAGAAATGCATAACATGGCTGTGATGAGTAATAGTCAACTCATCAATGTCTTTTTGACTTTGGCACATGAGCAAATGCTGAATGTCATGGGGGGTGTCTTTGATAACAAGAAGTATGAAAAATTTTTAACAACTGAGATGTTCCTCAGAGAGCGTGCAGGTCTGTAATGACTGCTGGTGTTGGTTTGCAGCTGTACAGCCTGAGGCAGAAATGACAATGGCAGTTTAATGTGTTTGTTACCTTCTCCTTTGTGTTTATAGCAGCTCTATTTTCAGACCAGCTTGTGGAATGTAGAAGTTATAGAGTGCATCCTAGAATTATTTATGTGGTTTTACTAAAGAGAATATTAACATAATTCAGGCTCAAACCTTTTCCCTAGAGCAGGGCCTCATAAAATACCACACATTTGTTTAATTCTGTTACAGTTTAAAATGGTCACAGCTGCCATAAAGAGATTAACCACCTTATTTCTGAAGTATGAGGCCATTTGAGCAGATGAGGCCATTTGTAACTTAAATGTGCAATCCGCTTCCAGTTTTTTTTTGCTGTACAAAAACAGTCTAATATGCTGCTTGATCATGCAATCTGGTATTTGGTATCATACAGTTGGGGTCAAAAGTTTACACCCCCTTTCAGAATCGGCAAAATGTTCATTATTTTACTAAAATAAGAGGGATCATACAAAATGCATGTTATTGTTTATTTAGTACTGACCTGAATGAGATCTTTCACATAAAAGAGGTTTACATATAGTCCACAAGAGAAAATAATAGTTTAATTTATTTTTTAAAAAATGACCCTGTTCAAAAGTGTACATACACTTGGTTCTTAATAATGTGTTGATACAGTACCTGAATGATCCACAGCTCAGCACAGTTTTTTTGTTTAGTGATAGTTCATGAGTCCCTTGTTTGTCCTGAACAGTTGTGCTGCCCACTGTTCTTTAGAAAAATCCCTCGGGTCCCACAAATCCTTTGGTTTTCCAGCATTTTTGTGTATTTGAATGCGTTCCAACAATGACTGTATGATTTTGAGATCCATCTTTTCACACTAAGAACAACTGAGGGACTCATATGCAACTATTACAGAAGGTTCAACCGCTCTCTAATGCACATATGATCATGGAGCTCAACTAGAGTGACCGTCATGCTCTTGATCACTGCTCTAATCAAAGCTCAGTTCTCTATCAATTGCTCAGTTTGGACAGGAGGCCAGCTCAAGGAGTTGTTTCAAACTTCTTCTATTAAGGGTAATGAAGACTACATGCTTTTGTGAACCTTCAATGCAGCAGATTTTTTTTTAACTCTTCCCCAGATGTGTGGCTTGATGCAATCCTGTTTTTGAGCTCTATGAGCTCTGTTATGCATTTCCAGCTGTTAGACCTTTAATTAAGCAAATCATACCCCATTCGATTGCATTTGCCACAGGTTAACTTCACTCGAAGTGTAGTAACATCTACAAGCAATGTGAATGCTCCTGAGCTAAATTTAAGCTGTCCCAGATAAGGGTGTGAATACTTATGCAATAGAATCATCTAAGTTTTTATTTTTATTTTTAATACATTTGCAAAGATGTTTTTTGCTTTGCCATTATGGTGAATGCAGTGTAGATGTACACAGTAGCGGCAACTTAAGGGGTATGAATACTTTCGCATGGCACTGTACATTTTGATGCCAAAAGCATGCAAAGAATTAAGACTGAACTATTTGCCTTCATTCTTTTTCTCCAGTGTCTTTGTGAACTCGTCTTTCTCTGCTATTCACTGTTCATTTCAACCTGTAGTAAAATTATCCTTATCTCGTGGCTCTGCATACCAGCGAGACGCTGCACCTCCATTACATGAAATCTGACCCCGCAAGAGGAGGTTGTAATTATGGCTGAACGGCTGATTTTAGATTTAAACTTCAAGTGGAATCCAGTCATGCACAAAATTTGTACATGGTGCCGATGCTCTTTTCTTCATCCCGTCAGCCTGTTCCAGTGATATCTGACATGCTGTGTGGACACTATCTCAGCCTGTCAGACAGGACATTCATGTACAGAGATGAAAGTCTAAGAGAAAATCGTCTTTTTTTTTATTACAGAGCAGTCTTTGAACATCTAAAATTTTTTATTGTGTCCTATGGTACTTCCATTCAGAATAAGAGCTGTACAGTGAGTAAACCACATGAAAACACTGTATTTACATGGCTGATCTCACCTCATGATCTACTCCTGCCATCAATCTCTCTGCACTTCCCTAAAACGGCAGAGGCTTCCCTCACTGCTGCCGAAATCAGCTCGCTACAAATCAAACTCTCATCCTGTGCAGAGATTCCTTGCTTTGAAGTTGATCTTTAGACACAGGCTTTTAAGTAGCTAAGATGGATTTATTTACACTTTAAGTTAATGTTTTTAGGGCCCCAAAGGAAATCAGTTGTCTTTAAAATATCAACATATTAAATATTAATATTTAGCAGGCTGCACACAGGACATTTTTTACATTTTATATTTTTTACTAAAAAAAAATATTATTTTAGATAATAATACTTTAAATTATCATAAAGTATAATTTATTATTAATTATTTAAAATTATGCATTGAGGGAAAACAGCTTGTTTTATTGTTTCACTAATTTCTGCATGCCACATATCTTCATTCCTCAAGCGTATGTCACATTTCATCAGGTTCTCTGTCTTTAAGTTTGTAATTGTTGCCTTGGGGAAACATTTTAGATTTTTGTGGCAAGGAGCATTTTACAACCCATTCATGACATCGGTACTTATAATATTTGGAGGTTTAGCACACAATTAGTTAATAACAAGTTAAGCAAGGCATATTTATCACATGCATATATGATACGGTAATGTGTGGGGTCGATGCTTTTAATCAAAGTGATTCACTGTGCACTAATTACAGAGAGAGTCCTCTTGAAGCTACCTGGGGTTTAGGGCCTTGCTCAAAGGCACAGCGGTGACAGGGGGGTCTGTGATGCTCCCCGCTTTATGGGTCACCCCCCGCATAGCTTTTAACTCGCACTCACAAATAATGTTTACTTGCAGATTTACGTGCCTAGGAGATACCAAGTTGGGTGCAGACAAAGACAATAAGTCAAGGTGTTGTGGACCTGATCTTGATACACTGATTAAAGGTGTTAAGCAGGTCTGTTCCTCTTTTTACTTTGAATATATAGAATCACTGGTCACAGATCTGGTTTCTTTGTAGATTTATGATACTTTTCCTTTAGGGTAAAATGCTTATTTAGTGTCCCAAAACATTAAATAGCAACAAACCAAAAACCAAATCAAAGCATTTTTCAGATTTTAAGGTCATTTGGTTTAATATTTAATTATGTTTAAAGTGTTGCAGATTTAAATAGCCAGTGAGAATCTTTGAAAACGTCAGATATATTTTAAGACAAAAACAAAGTCCCAGGTGATTGTATGCAATTGAAGTCTTTTTGCTTCTTGGGTGAAGGGCATTTTAACATTAGTGCGTCCTTTTCACCATTTTTTTTTTTTTTTTTTTTATAAATATGTCTCCATTAATATTCAGTAGAAACCAAATATTTTTGACCGTTACTACATATACATTTTTTAATAAACTACCAGTTTTTGAACAGTAAGATTTTGAATGTTTATATTTGATCCAAAAAAACAGTAACATTTTGAAATATTTTTACTATTTAAAATCCGTGCTTTCTATTTGAATATATTTTAAAATGTCATTTATTCCTGTTATCAAAGTAAAATTTTCAGCATCATTCAGTCTTGAGTGTCACATGATCCCTCAAAAATAATTCTAATATGCTGATTTGCTGTTCAGTAAACATTTTTGTTATTATTTTAGTATAATTTAAAACAGTTGAGTAATTTTTTTTCAAGATTCTTTGAGAAATTCTAGAATTTTTTTATTTATTTATTTAGCAAGGATGCTTTAAATTGATGATAAAGACATTTACAATGTTGCAAAAGATTTCTATTTCAGATCCAAACTTTCTATTCATCCCAAAAACTCTACTCAGCTTTTTTCTACATAATAATAATAATTAAAATAATTTGAAAATATATTCAAGTAGAACACAGTTAAATATCAAAAATATTTTTAAAAATTATGTTTTTGCTGTACTTTGGATCAAATAAATGCAGGCTTGGTGAGCAGAAGAGACTTAAAAAAACATTAATAATCTTACTGTTCAAAAACTTTTGACTGGTTGTGAATGATGCGATTTTGTATTAATTGTTGATTTATTTCTTATTTTAACTAAAGTAGGCAATATGAATGCTAGATTATAACCACTCAACAATTGTCAACAATTAAGTTATTTGGCTGTGGTTTACTGAGAGGAAGTGTTTGATTTGACATTTCACAGTCATTTACTGTGTTTTATCACCAGCAGAGGGCCAACTCAAAAGACTTGAACTGCCTATCTAGACATTTTTTGGCTGTCATAAATGCATACAGCGTTTTTACGCATTAGAAGCGTAAATCAACTCCATTCACACGCCTATTATGCACAAAAAGACTTTAGAACAGAACTATCTACTGAACGTTTTACAGCTTAAATGTGGATTTATCTTCAAGTAAGACAAAAACGGATAGAGTGGACATAATTAGCTATTTATTGTAAAGCTTAAGTTATCTGCATAACTAGATATTTTAGAAAAGGCTCCAGGTAGTGTGAATAAAACCCAGTAGCCTACAGTGTGTGTGTGTGTGTGTGTGTGTGTGTGTGTGTGTGTGTGTGTGTGTGTGTGTGTGTGTGTGTGTGTGTGGATCCATCGGGACGCGCCTCCTCTCGACCTCTGATAGGCGCAGCCGAGCGTCTCATCCGCCTTTTAGGAACCTTTGAGTTCACAGGGATTCAGCTCGGACGTGTCATGAGTACAGACAACTGAAAGGACACTATTGATATACATGACTCTCTTCGGTTCTTGTCGTACAAGGATAAAATTGCCGTGATAAAAAGTTTGACAACAGTCGTTTGAATCATTTTCGGTAAGTAGCCGCAACCTTTTTATTTGACCTGCTGCGATTGGATTAATTCATGACAGAGCAGCACACCCTTTAAAATCTCAACAAATGTCATGTTTTCATCTCTAAAAGAGTGCTTTTTAGATGTTTTGGTGCAAAATTCATTTTCATTCACTACACCTCTTTCATCCAAACCACAGCAGAATGATAGTAAACATGAGTAAATAACAGCGGCAGCTTGTTTGACAGCGTTGCGTCAAAACTAGAACGCTCGCATTATAATCAATTAGCTGAAACACTTCTGTTTATAATGAAGAGCTACGTTCTAAAATGTTAGGAATTTTAACGAAAAAGAATGTAAAATTTCTATGGATAAACATACTTATTGAGATGACTGAACTGTTACCTTACCATATAACGCAAGATAAAATCATACATGTAACATATGTTTTAATACACATAATATTTAGTTTTACTGTAATGTTTACTGTGAAATATAACGTCGATTTATAGAAACTACGTATATTTTGTTGGTAAAAATAGTATTTTACTAGTAATTTATGTATGGGGAATGGGCCATTCTGCTATGTAAAATAGTTTTTTTAAGGTTTAGTTAATGTTTATTGCATTATTTTAGTGTTGTATGATAGCCTGATGTATCTTGTTTTTCTGCAGGTGCTCTATATTTAAAAATCTGAAATCTGAGGATGCAAAAAAATCTAAATATTGAGAAAATCGCCTTAGTTGTCCAAATGAAGTTCTTAGCAATGCATAATACTAATCAAAAATTAGGTTTTATATATTTACAGTAGAAAATGTACAAAATATCTTAACGGAACATGATCTTTACTTAATATCCTAATGATTTTTGGCATAAAAGAAAAATCTATAATTATATACCCGTGCTACATATGACTGGTTTTGTGGTCCAGGGTCACAAATAGGCTAGGTTTATATATTTACATTGTATAGTTTAGTAATCATTTTGTTTTGACCTTTAAAAATATAATTGTGTCTTACTGTTCATACCTTACTGGTTTAGGGTAATTTAACATCAAATAAATAAATATAGACCTATATATTTACATTATATAGTTTAGTGACGTATAGTACAATTAGGAACTGTGAAATATGCAGTCACCAAAACCAATTTTGCATTTTTGTTTGCATTCAAATTTGAATATTTTACATTTTCAAGAAAAGTCTTCCAACAAAACATATTTTACAGTGTAGTTTGTTGCATCGCTAACAATATGTGATGTTAAATTGCCCTAAACTAGTAAGATGTGCAACAGTCTTCCTGTCAAAAAAAATGCACATCCCTGATATTTTACACTATATAAGTTCAATTCAGCTTAATTGCACTCTTAAATCTGTTCATGCTTTAAACACAATGCTGGCCAAAAAAGCAAATAATCTTCCATGCTCATTAAATGTGTATTTTGACGTTCTGTCAAAAGCTAGTGGCGACCTGTCATTCATTGCATGCATAAAAGGTCAGGAATGACCCTCCCTGCCCACTCTGATTCTGTGCCAGGAATGTTCAGTGTCATGCATTTGTACTGTATTATATGGAACTAATCAGAAATGAAGCCCTCTACTAGTCTGAATACATGCACAACAATGGATCCATAATATTTCATATTAAAATATGCAGCAGGTGCATGGATACATGGATACAGCAGTGCTTGTTTTTAGGAACGAGGCAGATTTGATTTGATATGGGTTGATCCCGTGCTTTGCTGGAGCTTTGTGTGCTGCTCTGTGTTTGCCGTGCTTGTAGGAGTGTGTACATATACATTGCTTCTTTCCATATCTTATAGCAGTTTAATATGTAGGCTACTACAATCCTTTTTTATTATTATACAGTATGCAATGCAAAAATGTATGTTTATTGTTATTTGGCTCACAGTCAGTGCCTAATGTTGACCTGAATCTTGTCTTTTCATTTCAATGACCTTTTTATGAAAGTGCCGTTGTAGTCCAGAGTCAGACTGTTGTTTTTCTCTTTCTAGAGCCGATTCTTAATCTCTTTCAGTTGTAATGCACCTGCGTGGTGGTGGAGAAGATAAACGACTCCATGCTCGTTTCCACTGAGATTTTTTCCAGTGCAAAAAACAGTCTGAAGGGCATATTATCTGTAGTCTGTGTAGAGGGTGTGTGAGTACAGACTCAACACAGGCAGCCAAGGATGCAAGGGGAAGGAACACTGCGAAATATTCTCACTTAGCAGGCAGCGAGAGGAAATCCATCGAGTTGCTTATCAGCCAGGCTTCCTTTGATATCAGATCTAGGAGAAAACATTTCAACTGAGGTGGAAAGCCCTGATGACATCACAGCAACCCAGACCATTTCAGACAATACAAAGTGAAAGTAGCAGTAAAGCATGGACTCATACTGTCATTCTATACAGTCTTTTTGTACAGTGTTTCCAGTATTGGTTTAAAATCATATAGTACATATGTAAAGCAATTTTCAATGTTGAATACACTAAAGCCTATAGTCTTGTTTAGTCAGGGGCAAAGGAAATGCATTGTCTCCTGCAAACATGCATAGGAAGAATGGAATTATAGAGCGATGTGTGTCTAAAGCCCATCTGTAGACGGTCTGATTTTGTGGTGGGGCTGCAGTCTTGGTTGAAGGGACACGGTCAGAACAATGAATTCAAGGCGAAAATGTTTAAGAAATGAAAGGGTCCTCACCAGCGTGAAAAATGCATTTGTCTTCGTTTTTGAAATCCCAGTGCCCGCGCATAAGATTTATCGTCCATTAGTTCTCTTGGGTTCACTTTATCTGGGTGGGGGTGGTGTTACTCAAGAGCATGTCACGCATAGGCTTATATGCTATTTTCTGTAAATATAAACTCAAGAGATTTGCATCATGAGAGGTTTTCATAATAAAAAGCAATAAAGCTTAGTAAATATGAGATACATACAGAGTTTGTCTTATAAAATAGAGGCAGAATTTGTTTATTAATGACATGTGCAACCAAACCAAATATACAGAACAATATATAATCTGTATTTTTATACAATTTCTGACCCTGGACCAAAAAAAGCAGTCTTAAGTAGCGCGGGTATATTTGTAGCGGTAGCCAAAAATACATTGAATGGGTCAAAATTATAATTTCTTCTTTTATGCCAAAAATTACTAGGATATTAAGTAAAGATCATGTTCAATGAAAATATTTTGTAAATTTCCTACTGTAAATATATTAAAACTTAATTTTTGATTAATATGCATTGATAAGAACTTCATTTGGACAACTTTAAAGTCGATTTTCTCAGTATTTTGATTCTCAGATGATGTATAAATCTCAATTTTAAAAAATTGACCCTTATGACTGGTTTTGTGGTCCAGGGTCAAATTTGTGTATGTGTGTGTGTGTG
>NC_133368.1:23362382-23389861 GCF_049309525.1 Garra rufa | reverse complement strand
CATTCTAATATTCTGATTTGCTTCAAAAACATTTATTATTATTATTATTATTATTATTATTATTATTATTATTATTATTATTATTATCTTGAAAACAGAGTACAATTTTTTTAGGTTTCTTTGATGAATAGAATAGAAACCTTTTATAACATTATAAATGTCTTTATCATCACTTCTGATCAATCAACAAATGTATTCATTTCTATCATTTCTGTATAATGTTACAAAAGCTTTTTATTTTAGATAAATGCTGATCTTTGGATCTTTCTATCTTTCTATTCATCCTGAACAAAATGTAGTCAACTTTTTAAAATATTGATAATAATAATAATAATAAAAATTAGTTGAGCAGCAAATCAGCATATTAGAATGATTTCTGAAGGATCGTGTGACACTGAAGACTGGAGCAATGATGCAAAAAAAAAAAATCTGCTTTGATCACAAGAATAATTTACATTTTAAAATATATTTAAATAGCAAACAGTTATTTTAAATAGTAAAAATATTTCAAAATGTCACTGTTTTTGCTGTACTTTGGATCAAATAAATGCAGGCTTGGTGAGCAGAAGAGACTTCTTTAAGAACATTAAAAATCTTACTGTTCAAAAACTTTTGACTGGTAGTGTATATGTCACAGTATAATAGTTAAAAAAAAAAAAACACACACACAAAGGCATAACATGCACGTGCCTAGACTGCTATTTTTTCCATTCTGCTTTGAACCCCATATGTATGCAGTCAATCTTGATGTTGTCTTGCAGGGTATGTTTCTCACTCCTCAAGCTTTCCCATTTCCTTTGAAGTTTTTTTCTTTCCATGAGAATGCTTGACTGGATTCTTGTGGATAATTCACATTGCATATCCTGCAAAATAACCTGCTCACTTTTTGCTGCTCACGTTTTTTACAATAATTATATACATCGATTTCTATATTCTGCTTTTTAATTGATATTACTCAACAACATTAAGAAAGCTGAGGTGAAATTTTGAGATATTAGAGGTTATTGGGTGGTCCACGCCGCCTGAGGCTGAGACTAAAAATGACACAAATGTTCTTATTGTCATTTTGTTTTAAATACAGTCCTGTCATTCCTCATTTCACCGCAGACATTAGCTTTAAAGCCCTTATGCCTAATTGTAGAGGTTTTTACTGGCATGTTTTTGATGAACTGCTGTCTCAAAGCTTTCAAGTTTACACAAAGAAATTAAGTTGGCAAGTCTTCTTTATGGGTGGATGCTTTCCACAGGTTGTCTGTTTTGCAAAAACATAGGCGTATTCTTTCTTGATTGAAATGATGACAAGACCTTTTATTTTTATGCAACCACAGACTGCCATCCTATTCCCATCATTTCCTTGAACAGACATAGTGGTGTTATGTTTGGCCAATTTATGTTACTAATAATGTTCTTTGACATGATCTGTTAACTGAATCACAAGCTCCTCTGGTGTCAGGTGATCTTCAAATATTCCAAAGATGTCTGAAGTGTAGATGCTTACATGTAAACATGCACAAGAATTCAGAGCAGAGCTTGTTTTCCCCCATCTGATTAAACTCAGTCAAACTCTGTTTCTGTCTTGTTGGGAGATTGTGAGGTTTTGCCATCTGAGCCCCAAAGACAAAAGAGAGAGCAAATCCTTTCATGAACATTCCTAATTAGCCCCCGTTTGCCCTCTTATCCTGTTATGGTTTTGCTGGCCCAAAGTTCAAGGGAATCAAACTTACCCCACCCGCTTGGTTTTCTACAGCTGCCACAAGGATATTTTATCCCTTCTTCATCCTGACCACCCCACACGCCAAGACATTATTGTATCTGCCCTACCCTGCAAAGAGCTCAAGTCTTTTTCCTAGTTTCAAAAAGCGGGGTCACCGAACCCAAAGAGGGAGAGAAGATATGATACTGCAGAGGTCATCAGGATCTAGCTTCATCGGTTAAACCTAAATTTACAGGAGCAAAACAAATGAACTTGTAGAACTTGTAGAGAGCTAGTTCACCCTAAAATAAAATTCTATTCTATTATTTGCTTACCGGGGTTATTATACTTAACTAAACCTGAGGTTGTCATTACTTAAAAATAAAATAACCATTAACTGAAGTAAAATAAAATGTAAAAAGGGCAACATTTCTCATTTTAATTGAGTTTAACTTTAAACTAAAACTAAATTTGAAAAAAAAAAAAAATGTATATATACGCTACCAGTTTTTGAACAGTAAGATTTTTAATGTTTTTAAAGAAGTCTCTTCTGCTCACCAAGTCTGCATTTATTTGATCCAAAATACAGCAAAAAACGTGAAGTATTTTTACTATTTTAAATAACTGTTTTCTATTTGACTATATTTTAACATGTAATTTATTCCTGTGATCAAAGCTACATTTTCGGCATCATTACTCCAGTCTTCAGTGTCACATGGTCCTTCAGAAATCAATCATAATATACATTTTTTTTTTTTTTTTGAGAAATAAATGATAGAAATTAGTACTTTTGTGACCCTGGACCACAAAACCAGTCTTAAGTAGCACAGGTATATTTATAGCAATAGCCAAAATACACTGTATGGGTCAAAATTATAGATTTTTCTTTTATGCCAAAAATCATTAGCATATTAAGTAAAGATCAAGTTCCTAAAAGATATTTTGTGAATTTTCTACCATAAATATATATAAAACTTGATTTTTGATTAGTAATATGCATTGCTAAGAACTTCATTTGGACAACTTTCAAGGCGATTTTCTCAATATTTAGATTTTTTTGCACCCTCAGATTCCAGGTTTTCAAATAGTTGTATCTTAGCCAAACATTGTCCTATTTTAACAAACAATACGTCAATGGAAAGCTTATTTACTCAGCTTTCAGATGACTTAAGAATCTCAATTTCGACAAATTTACACTTGTGACTGGTTTTGCGGTCCAGGGTCACATTTAGCAGGGATGCTTTAAATTGATCAAAAGTGACGATTAAGTCATTTATAATGTTACAGAAGATTTCTAAATGTTTTTTGAGGAGCAAATATTCTATTTAAACTAGAAAACAGTTATTTTAAATAGTAAAAATATTTCAAAATTGTATTGTTTGTGCTGTACTTTGTATTAAATAAATGCAAGCTTCGATACATATATATAAGCAGTAAAATGATTTTGTTAAAAATAAATAAATACTTATTTTCATTCATTATTGAGACTTTCTTCAGTTGTATGACCCTGACGTTTTGATTTCAAGTCCACTCCAAAAATATGACAACAAATTTTATTTCAGATATTAAAATCATGATCATCATAAAAGAGGTGTATTCAAGTCATTGTATGAATTAATATTTTTCCCCCAACCTCATGCATGCAGCATATGGCACATTGTGTCATATTAATATTGTTCCAGCAGTGATCATTTTAAACAGAGACTCATTTCTGCATTGTAAAGCTGATTTTTAATTGTGTTAGCCTGAGCTACATGACCGATTGCTTGGATCTTTGAATGTGTCAAAAGACTGAAGAGGGGATTAACAATTATACAGCTGAACTGGACCACTTCAAACGAATAGTGCCAGATTAGTGTGTGTGTGTGTGTGTGTGTGTGTAGGATTTCAATTAGCTGGTGTGTGATTCTGATCCATCCTGACTCCTTTGGTTTTGGCCGGGTGCACTATAGGGCAGAGGCATTGCTCGATGCCATTTGGCTTGTGACAGCAGGACTCTGTTGAGAATGCATTGTGCTCTCAAATGAATGGAGAGGTGCAGCTTCATCTGTGTTGTTGTCCATTCTTGCATTGTGGCTTTCCAATGAACTCAGCTTCACAATAAACTGTTTTGAATGTTATGTGTGGCATAGATAAGGATTGTGATATTATCCTATCAGTCTCTTGTATTATACAGTTTCTAGTGTATAATTTCCTTCTAGACAAAATACTAAGATTCAGGTGTTTATGTCAGACTGGAAAAGAGCCACAACTTGCAGCTTCGCAGCTCTTCTTCTTTCGCTTCTCAAACCTGTGCGAAATCTGGTCCAACAAGTTTTGGAAGTCACAAGAGAGGATTTGCATTTCTTTCCCTCCATTAATGGGAGCAACTGCCATTCACAGGCCGATTCACAACCCAGAGTATCGTGTTTCTGACCCGAGTTAGTCTTACTCACCTGGCAGTGGCTCAGGCAGGAACTCCAGGGCCCTTGACCTGCTGGGAGCCTCCAGCCTCCTCCTACGGCTTCTTTCCTCCAACCTGCTGGGTCTGAGTCAGCCAGTGACCTGCAGTAATGAGATCACATGAATGTGACTAAATGTGTCATGCTGCACAGAGAGGAAGTCAGGCTTACATTTTGTATCACAGGTGCTAAACACTAAAATCAGCACTTTATTGTTTTAAAAGCTGCATAATACATGCAGTCAAATGACTAATGCTGCTTTTTTTTAAAGTGAATTGTTCTTTTTTTCCAACAATGGCTCAGTCAGAAAATCTGAAATTTCATTAGAAATGTAAACATTTATTATAGAACAGACCAAATAATCTATACTTTAATATCTGCATTATTTTTACAGCTCTGTGCAATTTATAATGTTACAAAAGCTTTCTATTTTAAATAGCCTAAATACTGTTCTAAAAAATATAAGGCAGCACTCTTCTACGGACACACATTTCCACCACTAAATAAAAAATTTAAAAAGGTTATTGCGACTTTTTATCTCACAATTCGGACTTTTTTGTCTTAGAATTCCAGGATACATTAGAATTAGTTTTTTTTTTTTTTTTTTTTTTCAGAATTGTGTATATATATAAACTCGCAATTGGGAGTTATAAAGTCAGAATTGCGAGATATAAACTTACAATTGCTAGAAAAAAATTCTGAATTGCTAGGTTAAAAAAAACCTCACAATTCTTTTTTCACGCAATTCTAACTTTATTTCTTTGAATTGTGAAATGTAAACTCAGAATTGCGAGTTATAAAGTGCAATTTTGAGGAGGAAAAATTTTTTTCTCAGAATTGAGATTATAGCTCACAATTATGATTTAGTAACTCGTAATTCTGACAAATAAAGTCACATTTGTGAGATATAAACTCGAGAAAAGAGAAAAAAGTCTGTTTATGTCTCTCAATTCTGACTTTATAACTCGCAGTTATGAGTTTATATCATGTAATTCTGAAAAAAAAAAGATTTGTGAGTTTATATCACACAATTTTAACGTCATTTCTCAAAGTTGCAAGTTTATATCTTACAATTCTGTTTACAACTCGCAATTGTGAGTTTATATCAAGTAATTCCAAGAAAAAAAGATTTGCGAGTTTATATCACGCAATTTTGACTTAATTTTTCAGAATTGCGAGTTTATCTCACAATTCTGACTTTATAACTCGCAATTCTGACTTTATATCACGTAATTCTAAGGAAAAAAAGATTTGTGACTTTATATCTCACAATTCTGTTTATAACTCGCAATTGTGAGTTTATATCAAGTAATTCTAAGAAAAAAAGATTTGCGAGTTTATATCACGCAATTTTGACTTAATTTTTCAGAATTGCGAGTTTATCTCACAATTCTGACTTTATAACTCGCAATTCTGACTTTATATCACGTAATTCTAAGGAAAAAAGATTTGCGAGTTTATATCTCACAATTCTGACTTTATAACTCACATTTGTGAGTTTATATCATGTAATTCTGACTCATTTTTCAGAACTGCTAGTTTATATTAAATAAAGTTAAATTCTGTCTTTTTAATTTGCAATTGTGAAAAAAAAGATTTGTGAGTGTATATCATGCAATTATGACTTTATAACTCACAAATGTGAGCTTATATCTCACAATTCTGAAGAAAAGGTCTATACGGCGAGTTTGTATCATGCAATTCTGAGAAAAAAAGGCAGAATTGTGAGATAAAAAGACACAATTCCTTTTTTTATTCAGTGCTGGAAATAGTACTTCCATAGTTTTTAACATTGATAATAATTAGAAATATTTCCTGAGCAGCAAATCAGCATATCAGAATGTTTTCTGACAGATCATGTGACACAAAAACACTATGTAATGGCTGCAGAAAATTCAGCTTTGCATCACAGGAATAAATTACATTTTAAAATATATTCAAATTAGAAAATAGGCGTTTTGAATTGTAATAATATTTCACAATATTACTATTTTTACTGTATTTTTTATTAAATAAATTCAGACTTTGTAAGCACAAAAGACTAAAAAGCTTTTAACAAATATATCTAATTTGTTTCTATTTTTATTTCAATATAGCAGCAAAGTTGATACGTAATGAAACTGAAAGTTTAATAGAGAACATTTGTTTTAGTAACTTAATGTAGTACAGTGTACAGATGTGATAATATCATACATAATGCACATGGATATTGTAGAGACAGGAAGTGAAGATCATTTTACATATAATTTTATGTTTGCTCTCATTGAAAGAGCATAAAAGATGTTTAAATGTGCCAGTGGTGGTATATGGACACGTTTATCTCTTCTTAGTAACTTTTGCCTCAAAAGCTTTTGCATTAAGAGGGTCAGAGATAAAATAACTTGCAGACAAAAGGTGCAAAAGGTCATTTGCTTCTGAACCAAGTTCGTGTTGTGCTAAAGTGTTTGCTCTCCTCCAGTTATGCTTTAATGCAGCGTGATCCTCTTCAACACTCTCCAAACAACAGAATAGTCTGCTTAAACTTACCGTCAACCGCAGTTTCCATTTTCCAGAGCGACTCGCAGGCGTATAGACTTTGATGACAGGTATTGCTCATGGCAGGCACCTGGCAAAGCTTTAGAGGAGATGGGGCACTGAAGTTCAACCTCAGGCGCTTCCTGATTGGTCTGGACGGTTGCCTTTGAATGTCAGAGTAATTATTATGTGCCTTGTTTGGAAACTTAAGTATTTCAATTAAATATTTCACTTGTTTTACTGGCATCAATTGCAGTTGTCATTATGGCGATTAGAATGTCAACACATGAAATGAAAATTATTCAAATAGTTATGAAGAAAATGCCTGCTGGACTTGAAGTGCCACATAAAGGAACATTAATATATATTACTATATTTAAAATGTATTTTCTTCCTGTGATGCGAAGCTGAATCTTTAACAGCTATTAGTCCAGCCTTTAGTGTCACACGATTCTTTAGAAATCATTCTATGCTGATTTGCTGCTCAAGAAATAGTGTTGAATTAATGTACAAAACCTTTTGTGACATTATACATGTCTTATTGACTCCAAACTTTTGAACGGTAGATCATGCCAAGTATACAGTCCTTCACTGTTTTTGGTGATTTCTTATCACCCATGTTCTCAGAGTTGTGGCCTGGGCAGCTGGTGCTTGAAAGTCTTGGACACAAGACTCCCCAATAACAGATAAAGCTGAATAAGATGCCTCTGGTCTGAGGACACCTGTGTGTTGAAACTAAATACATCTTTTCTTATCAGTAGCATGTCTTTTTGTTACTCTGGGCTTTCCTTCATTCACTCTTCATGTTAGACTCTCATACAGGGCTTGATTTTATCAGAGCTTCAGATTTTTTTCACCTGCAGGCATGCTCTCTAGCTAGAGTAAGAATGAGGTTAATCAGCAAGTTTTTCATGCAATAAATAACTTTGCATTGGCTATTTAGGTGTTCGACTTTTTTAGTTGGCCAGATAATATATCTAGCCATTTACTTAAAGCCTTTTCTTCTGTGGAACACAAAACGTATTTTATATATTTTCCAAATCTTCTGTGGACTGGATTTATGGTGCATTTTTCTTTTTTGGATCTTGACAGATGCTGATTTTCCATTTGCTATTATTGTTTGGAAAAAAAGCAGCATAATAATTTTCTAAACAACTCATTTTGTGTTTTCCTGAAACAGTTATGCAGGTTTGGAACAACATTTTTGGATAGACTATCCCCTTAACCTTTTCTCTTGATTGCACAAATGTGTCATTAACTGTCATTAATTAAATTACTTTTATGCACTACCATTTATTTAAAATAACTGTTTTCTATTTAAATCTATTTTAAAATGTAATTTATTCCTGTGATCAAAGCATAATTACTTTAGTTTTCATTATCATAATCCTTCGGAAATCATTCTAATATGCTGATTTGCTGTTTAAGAAACTTTTTTTTAATTATTATTATTATTATTATCAATATTTAAAACAGTTTAGTACATTTTTTTCAGGATTCCTTGATGAATGGAAAGACTCCAAATATCAGCATTTATCTGTAATAAAAAGCTTTTGTAACATTATACAATATATCATTAAAACACTCTTAGTTAAATTAATACTTTTATTTAGCAAGGATGCTTTAAATTGATCAAAAGTAATGATAAAGACATTTATAATGTTACAAAAGATTTCAGGTAAATGCTGTAAAAATATATATATCTGAATAAAACCTGAAAAAATGATACTCAGCTGTTTTTAACAGAATAATAATAACTGTGAGCAGCAAATCTGAATATTAGAATGATTTCTGATGAATCATGTGACTGACATAACGATGCTAAAAATTCAGCTTTGAAATCACAGGAATAAATTGCATTTTAAAATATAATCATGTAGAAAACAGTTGTTTTAAATAGTTAAAATATTTCCAAATTGAACTGTTTTGCTGTACTGAAATAAATGCAGGCTTGGTGAGCAGAAGAGAAAACATTAAAAATCTTACTGTTCAAAAACTTTTGACTGGTAGTGTACATACAGCGTTTCAATTAAAGATTTATCGCCATACATCAGCCATGTTATCTCTATTTATCATCCACATGAAACACATTTTCACGTGTTAAGTTCTTACTAGTATAATACTGAAAGCCCAGGGGAAAATCCAATTCATTACCTTCATACTTAACTTATTATAGAGGTCACCACATTTATCAAAGGTGTGTCAAAACATACTTAAATTGTTTGTTGACATTCCCATTCGACGAACAGCTTGTGGGACCAGTCTGCAGCTAAAAACGAAAAACGATATGTACTTCTGTGCTCCTTTTCAATACCGCCTTAGACCTTCAGCGGTGAAAAGGATCACTTTGAGGAAACCTGATGCACTCTAACATGGCTGTGCTGTGCCACTCTACATTGTCTGAGAGGTCAGGAGCTACACAGCAACAGGAGCTCAAGGCTACCCGGTGTCGGTCTGTTTAATCATTTTTCTGAGACCAGCATGGCTAACACAATAAACAGGAGGAAATCAGTTTTTCCCGCCTCAGACAGGAAATCCATTATAATCCTACTTTAGAGACTCTTATCAGTGACTGTCTTTAAAGGGCTTTTTACAATATGTGATAGAAGTCTCAGTTGTCCCCTGAATGTGTCTGTGAGGTTTCAGCTCCACAGATCATTTATTATATCGTTTTGAAAATGCCTATTTTGGGTGGAAGCAGAAACACATTTTTGTGCTCTCTCTTTAAATGCAAATGAGCTGTGGGTCCCCGCCCCCTTTTCCAGAATAGAGCTGTGCCTTTAAAACTAAAGATGCTAAAAATCATGTGTTTGGTTTTGATTATCATGTCTATCATGCTGAAATCATGCATTTTAAACCATATTAGTTAACTAACATCTGATATACGTTTTTTTGAGTGCATACATCCTGAGGCAAGCATAGAAAGTGTGAGTACAAAACTTGTTTAGGGGCGGTAATATTATAATAAGATCCCCTTTCTGCATCACGCAGAGAAAGGCTTACTAAAAAAAGTACTGGGTTGTTTTTGTCACGTTTTCTAGGTTGTTAGATACACTGGGGACCCGATTATAGCACTTAAACATGGAAAAAAGTCTGACTTTGTACTGCATGATGCAGAGAAAGAAAGAAAAAATCACTATTATTATACAGTTATAAGGGTTTTGGTTCTCACACGTCTGTGTTCACAGAGATACGCTGGGATTGTTGCTCATGAGTAAATGAGGAATTACTTGCTAAACCAAAGGAAGGTCTAATAATCCTTATTAATGAATCACAGAAAGTACCAAAGAAGTGGCTACACTTTGAAGATTTGCTTTCTTGCCTTTCAGGTTCAGATCTGTAAGTGAATGAACTGGTGGAGATAAAAAAAATTAATAAAAATGGCAAGTTCAGGCTTAAATATTGAACTTCTGCACAGTACTTGCAATGTCATTTTTTATGTGTTTATTAAATATTACAAGTCTAGAAAAGGAGCTGTTTTGGTATGGCATGCTGTAAATTAAGCAAACATCTCATGAAGAGAGCACTCTGATTCTCTGATATACCTGATGATTAAAATATGTGACCCTGGACCACAAAACCTATGGAGGACCAGAAGTGTCACGGAAATAGTAATAAAGCATTTCATTCATTAATAACCAATTGTACAATAAAAATAGACATTAATAATGTGTTAACAAATTAACTAATTCATCTGTAAATTAATTGACTACATTGGAAAGTAATTCATCTTTTTTAATGAGCAATAAAAGCAGTAATTATAAAAAGAATTTATGGATGAAATATTAATCCATCAATACATTTTATAAATTATATTTTATTTACAAAAAAAACAACATAAACATAAAACACTCAATAAATTCAGCATTTAAAAATGCATTTACGAATTCATAAATAAAAAGTGGAATTTCACATTGTATTTGAAAATGCAATTTAAAAGGGGAAATAAGTAAATGGATTTACAAACTGAATTACAAATGTAGGTTTAGTCAGGCAATTAAAAGGGCAATTCCTCGCTGTCTTTCCTTTATAAATTAGCTATTTGATTTGCTTAATCATTTAGTTTCTCCTTTTAGTCTCTCCCTTTAGCATTTCTGTGACTCTTTGGGTCTTGCGCACTGGTGAAAATGCAAATTTGCCAATTGGTGGGATGGATGTAACAAGCTCTCTACTTAAAAACCAGTCTTAAGTAGCACGGGAATATTTGTAGCAATAGCCAAAAATACACTGTATGGGTCAAAATGATCAATTTTTCTTTTACGCCAATAATCATTGGGATATTAAGTAAAATCATTCATTTCAAAAGTTGCATCTCAGCCAAATACTACCAAACCTTATTTATTCAGCTTTTAGATTTTCTGAATTTTGCAAAAAATTTGGGATCCATTTGAAACTGTTTTTTGGTTTAGACATTTTTTTACTTGTTTTAAGTAGTCCTAAGGTTACTCTGTTAAACTGAATAGCTTTCTCATGCTCGGTTTCATGAGTCAGCTTTTTTTCATAGGGAATTCAATTTGTGAGTTGTAAACAAAGTTAGGGAAATTGATTCACCAAAATGAATGGATTGATTACTGGCTGGCTCGCCATCTGACTCTGTGAAGAGCGCACACAAAGCGGTTTAGTCAAGCACTTCTGAAAAATGTGTAATCTGCCCCAGCTTTCGTTTCAGTAACGTAAACCACAGAGCTCTGTGTCTAAGCCATTTGCTTTTCTCCAGGCTTATTTTAGTCTTTCAGAAGGATTTTTGTTGATCAAGTATAGCACCAAAAAGCGGCATAGATCCTTCTCATTTATCAACTTTTGTAAAACTTTTTAAGTTCATTTAAATAAATGTAAATAATTAAAATAAATGTGCATTTTGTTAATTTAATTTAATCCTGTTTAATAGACTGTAAATATATAGCTCTTCATTTTGTGGTGTCCATCAAAGATGTTTCATTGTGAGCATGGCATTCAGTAATTGAAAACAATAGATAAGTGTTTGTTCTGCTGCCAAGCACCAAAGCGAACGGTTAAGAGGTTCACTGTTGCCGAGGGTCAGGACATTGGCAGGCTGCTGACATTGTCATTGATATAATGAAGCACTTGCTGGAATAACAAGCATGCCTCTTTGTGTCCGGTGTTTTGAAGAGGGATAACACTGCTTTTGACCAGCTTTAATCCTATAGAGTTTCCTTTCTATCTTCAGCAGATGTTTCTGGAATCCCTTGTTAAACTTCATTTATTTGGCTCCTATAGTTAAACCATTTTGTATGACTCTGGTTTTATGTTTTTTAATAAATGGTTGTTTTGTTAACAGGTGCCGTGTTGGATCTGGGTATCTGCTCATGTGAGTTTTTCTCCAGCTATGGAACCCTGGCCTCTCATGGCCTGGGGCCTAATGCTGACCGCCATCACCGGCTGGATCAAAGCGGTTCAATCGAGGGACTTCACAGAAAAAGATATTATTTTTCTCCATCCCTCAAGTAAGTATTTCTTCTTTGTTCTTAGATTCTGCCAAAGCCTTGAAAATGAAATCTATGTTTTATTAGGTCATCTAGCAGATCAAAAGGGTCAGACATCAGTTGTCAGTCATGACTTCTATAGATCCGTTAAAGGCTGGTGTGGAGCTGTGAGACCTTTAGGCTCTGAACGCAGATTTATTTCAAATGTGGTGTGCTGGATTTTATATTGTGTCGTAATAATTGGCTTTGAGGCTGTATCAGTGCTTGAGCATCGAGTTAGTGATCTGTAGCTAAACTCAGCATCTCAGCTGACACACCAGCTGTGTTAAGATACCCCACCTAGAAATTCATGGATTGCCCACCATGCCGGCTGATACAAAATCAATTGTTCAGAGCATGTGGCATTGGCAATGGCGCCATGGGTCAGCGTTGCCTCTCTGCCTGAGACTTTTTTCTTCTTTGGGCCTTGTTTAATTTGCATCTTGAAATTTATGGGAGAATGGCTAATTATTTTACCAAAAAAAGAGGGATCATACAAAATGTGTTTTATTTTATATTTAGTACTGACCTGAATAAGATATTTCACATAAAAGACATTTACATATTGTCCACAAGAGAAAATAATAGTTGAATTTATAAAAAATGTCTTAATACTGGGTTGTTACCTGAATGATCCACAGCTGTGTTTTTGTTTTGTTTAGTGATGGTTCACTGGTTTGTCCTGAACAGTTAAACTGCCTGCTGTTCTTCAGAAAAATCCTTCAGGTCCCACAAGTTCTCTGGTTTTTTGGCATTTTTGTTTATTTGAACCTTTTCCAACAATGACTGTATGATTTTGAGATCCATCATTTGACACTAAGGACAACTGAGGGACTCTTATGCATCTTTTACAGAAAGTTAAAACGCTCACTGATGCTGCAGAAGGAAACACAACACATTAAGAGCCGGGGGTATAAAATTTTGAACAGAATGAAGATGTGTACATTTTTATTATTTTTTTTGCCTAAATGTCATACTGTTGTCATTTAGTACTGCCCTTCAGAAGCTACAAAAGATACTTTCCAAGAAAAATAAGTTAGATTTACTGATCTTCAAATTCAAAAACTTTTCACCCCCGGCACTTAGTGCATTATTTCCTACTGGAGCATCAGTGAGTGTTTGAACCTTCTGTAATAGTTGCATATGAGTCTCTCAGTTGTCCTCAGTGTGAAAAGATGGATCTTATAATCATACAGTCATTGTTGGAAAGGGTTCAAATACACAAAAATGCTTGAAAACCAAAGACTTTGTGGGACCTGAAAGGAAAGGATTTTTTTTGAAGAACAGCAGACAGTTTAACTGTTCAGGACAAACAAGTGACTTGTGAAAAAATATTACTAAATTTAAAAAAACAGCTGTGGATCATTCAGGAAACAACATAGTATTTTCATAGGATTTTATTAGGAATATCAAGAAGTGTATGCAAACTTTTGAACAGGGTCATTTTTATGAATTCAGCTATTATTTTCTCTTATGGACTATAAGTAAATGTCTTGTGAAATATCTTATTCAGTTCAGTACTAAATAAAAAAATAAAAAATAAATTAACAATGTAACATTTCTTCAGACGGTTTTTTACACTTTTCACCTTGATTTGTTAAAATTTTTGCAGTCTATAGTGCTCCAAATCGGCCCAGTCTAACCGATTAGTACAGCCCAAAACATGACAATGATTGACCATTTTCAGCAGCGATAATCAGCAAAATATGCAAGTTTTGTTCAGTTCAGTGCCATTGTTTACATTCAGTGCCTCCAATATGGCCGATTGATGACGCGTCGTAAAAACACTCATTTTCCTATCCACCTTTTTCCTGAACACAGAAGTCTCGCCTGACTGAAACAATGCCTTACATTTCCGATCGAATGGTGTTTCTATTCAAATTAACGTATTTTCTGAGCCAATAATGTAATGTTAACTCAGTTTAATGAGTTGGAAGATGACAGGTTAGCTGCATTGAAAACAAATGAAGGCACAAATATACAGCGCTCTCACAATCGGGGCGAAGTTTGCGGGATTTCGTCCACAAAATGATAAGAGCACATGTTTTTAACATATTATTTTATTACTTCACACACAGTATTTTAACTTAAGCACTGCAAGCCATGTTCGTATCTTTTGTCATTGTTTATGCAAGGTATACAGCGCCGGACAGATTTGCTGGTACGCAAAACAAGTACTTTACAGGAATTCCTTAAGCTTATTGTTGCTACTGTGGCAGCCAACAAAAGCACAGCTTAACCGTGTGCACACTTTTATATTTAATTATAAAAAAATTTCAGTTTAATTAATTCAGTCAATCTTTTTCACCCCGCTTTAACATGGATTTCTACGGAGACCAAAACACGAGAGCACCCAAACCTATATTAGAATCCTTCATGTTGCTGCTCAGGAAAAAGGTGGATATACTGTACATTTATATTTGAATATACTGATATTCTATGCTTTATATGTTAGTTAATGACTTACAATGAAAGTTACAATAATTTACCCAGTACATATTTTAATATGTAATGTCTCAGAATCAGTTGGTTACATGTGGTAATGTTCAAGTACAATTTGGCCATAAAGAGCAAAGAGAGCAAAGGTTTGTTTCAGTTCTGCTGAGAGAATTAATCTGTGAAATCCCAAACTCTTTCATCACAGTGAGCAGGACCTCCCAAAATCCTTTTAGCTGTGTGCCGGCTCTCCAGTGTGCAGCTGGAGATATCCGTATCTGCTCAATGTCCCAGCGGGGATTGAGTGTGTGCGTGTGTGTGTGTGCATGTGTGTGAGTGTGTGCGTGTGTGTGTGTGTGTGTGTGAGAGAGAGGTTAAAACAAATCAGTTCTTGTGAGATCCCAAAATAGTTTGTTACCAGCAGCAATTTCGTGACCTGCTGATATCCAGCTGTTGCATATTGATGTAGAGGATTTATGATTATGATGGAGTTCATTGTGTTTCAACGCTCCAGATGGCAGTTGTGGATTTACAACCCCATGAGATCATTCAGAAACAAACACACTCCAGCTACTTAGCGCAGTTAGGACTACTTTACTATGAGTGTTTACAGGCACAACAAAACGCTGGTGGCTGTCAAAAATCAGCGTGTTCTAAAAGCTGAAAAAGTCAAAAGCATGTTTGCTTTGGATTATGCTACAAATAATAAAAAATTAAACAGACACCCCCACAAGACATGCATATGTAAGTACCTGGAGGAGAAATGTACAATGTTATAATGACATAGACACCCAATGTTTTGCTGTTGCTTTAACTAAAATGTTTCTCTCACCTGTTTAAGTCTGTGCTATCGCTACTGTATCTAAGAGAGGTTACAGTCCGTTGTATCATTGTAATAATTATTTAGTGACCACTTTTATAAGAGTCAAAAGAATTTGACGGAGTTAACAGTAAAACTTAGAGATCAAAAATGAACTACTAAGCTCTGTTCGCCTGTACAGAGCTATTTAAAGACCTCAGAAGTAATAACACATCAGGTCTGTCTGGATGAATGAATGGCTTGTTTAAAATAGTCACTTGATCAGATTCTTAAACGGTTGCTGGGTGAGGTCAACAAAAGGTTTTTCTTCTTAAAACTTTAAAACAAAAAGGGACTGATGTTTCTATTTCATGTGAGCTGTGTAATCTGATTGAGGAGTTCCAGAAAGAGAAAAAGCACAGTGTGTTTCCAAGAGCTTTTTTCACCTAAGAGTTAACAGCATATGCTGGTGGAGAAGCACTTGATTAGACTGTGTCTCAGTCTTTATGGCAGGTGTTCCTGGTAATTAGGAAACACAGATACATTAAATATTTCATGAGTTTGATTTATTTAAAAATGCAATGCATGGCATTTTATCTAATCTATAAGCACAGTGTGTAAATCGTAATGTTAGATGAAAATGTTTGACTTGCTCCATAGAGGGACAAAATGTATATTTTTACATATTGTGTTATTTACATCACACTACTATGGAAGTATTTCCACCACTAAATAAATAAATGAATGAATAAATTAAAAAAGGTAATTGCAAGTTTTTTTCCTCAGAATAGTAAGTTTATATCTTGCAATTCTGGCTTTATAAATCACAATTATAACTCAAGAAAAAAAGGCAGAATTGTTAAGTTTGTATCATGCAATTCTGAGATAAAAAGTCAGAATTGTGAGATAAAAAGTCTAAAAAAGGTAATTGCAAGTTTTTTTCCTCAGAATAGTAAGTTTATATCTTGCAATTCTGGCTTTATAAATCACAATTATAACTCAAGAAAAAAAGGCAGAATTGTTAAGTTTGTATCATGCAATTCTGAGATAAAAAGTCAGAATTGTGAGATAAAAAGTCGCAATAACTTTATTTTTAGATTTTTTCATTTTTTATTCATTTTCCGCCACTGAAAAAAAAAGGTAATTCCGACTTTTTATCTCACAATTCTGATCTTTTTTTTTTTTTTTTTCAGAATTGCGTGTTTATAACTCACAATTCTGACTTTACAAATCGCAATTATAACTTGATAAAAAAAGTCGGAATTGCCAGTTTGTATCATGCAATTCTGAGAAAAATTCTGAAAAAGTAAGATTTGTGAGATATTAAATTAGTGTGAATTTATCTCAAAATTCTGACTTTTTTCTCAGAATTGCGTGATACAAACTCTTAATTCTGACCATTTTCTCAGAATTGTGATATAAACTCAAATTAGACTTATAAATTCAGAATTGCATTGGCGCCAATAGCCTTGTGGTCAGTGTGCCAACATATGGTGCAGTTGTGAGATAAAAAAATCGTTTTTTAAAAAATGTTATTCAGTGGCAGAAATGGGCTTCCATAGAAACGGACTTCCATACAACACTGATATTTTCACAGCAAGAAAATATTTTTTAATTAATGTTTTTGGGGGGAAAAAATGTGTAAAGCACTGCACATTATGCCAACACACAATCAACTGAAGAAAAAATACTTTTAATAAGCAAGAATGCATTAAATTGATCAAAAGTGACTTTTCCTTTGTTACAAAAAAACTCTGTGAAATAAATGCTGTTTTTTTAACTTTCTATTCATGAAAGAATCCTAAAACAAAAGTATTTCTGCAAAAGTATTAAGCAGCACAATTGTTTTCTACATTGATAATAATGAAATGTCTTTTAAGCACCCAATTGTGTGTGTGTGTGTGTGTGTGTGTGTGTGTGTGTGTGCGTGTGTGTGTGTGTGTGTGTGTGTGTGTGTGTGTGTGTGTATTTTTAAAAAAGAATAAAATAGTGCAGCCTTTGTGAGCATTAGAGACTTATAAAATAAATCAAAAACAAAAAAAGCCTTTGTTCCACAAAGTTTTCAGTTTCGTCATTACCAAATACACTAGTAAACATTTGAGGTGAATTAAAACCTTTCATCAAAGTTACCCGTTCTTATCTTAGGACAACTTTAACTTTTTTTGATCCACTTCAAAAGCTGACTACTGTAATTTCCAGTCTGTTTACATTGATTCTTCTTCTCGTGTCATCTGTTTTCCCAGCAACTCCATATCCAGGAGGATTTAAATGTTTTACTTGTGAAGATGCAACTGACAACTACGAATGCAACCGCTGGGCTCCAGATCTCTACTGTCCACGAGGTACCAACATCTCCATAACCTCTCTCATATTACAGAACAGCTTCTTTGAAAGACTAGCCATTTCTCTTTGTCTTGCAGTATGTGTCTTGAAACAAAAGTACAATATTTTTGTCCTTCCATTAAACAACAACAACAAAAAAGCCCTGGCTTTTTTTTAAATAAGCCACAATCTATAATGAATTAGTGACTGTGTATTTAGTAATACAATAAATAGTAATGGTGCAGTGCTGTTAAAAAGCATTCAGTGAATACGATGCAGGGTCAATATGTTTCAGGCCCTTGCTCCATATGTATTCAGTAGATGTTTTTGCCATGAATAGCCTTCCATATAAGGAGTCCTGTTCTGTGTTGGGTCTGATTTACAGCAGCGTGTTAATGACTCAGGAGCTGTAACCCCTTACAGACACTCATTCCTTCAGTAAAGCACATGCTGCTGCAGATCATCTGCACTTTTGCAGGGCATGGTGCGTTTAGTGTTTCCACATAGTTCTTAAATATTGTGCAATATTGTGTAATGCTCACATTTCAGGGGCACTTATTAAAGATTTTTTAAGTGGTTGAGGGCGAGTTTTGTAATATCCGATGCAAAAAAATCCCTGGAGGAATATTGGTGCTTAACTGAAATCTGACTCTTTTATTAGTCAGAATTTAAAGCTGTCTTTTGCGATGTGTTTCCTTGAGGAAACTAAGTGAAGCCTCTTTGTAACTTTTAGAGAGCAGATATTGCTACACACAACATAAGATGAGCTGGGATGGAAACACAGTGTTGGTAACAAAGCGTTGTGTAGCGCTGGAAGACTGTCTTGCAGCAGGATGCTCTGAGATGGACCATGAAGGAAACAAGGTGAGATACAACTTATGTTTCAGACCAAATCCATCCACATTCATCTTCTCATCTCACTTTACATATCCTCTTGAAGTGATCTTAAAGAAAACATGTTAAGTGGTTGATAAACACATTTTTGACCGCCTCTGCTGCCTGTAGGATACGGCTCAGTCATCGACACTAAACTCAGCTCTTTAGTTAATCCATTTATCCTCTCAAGTGATTTCGCCGCAGATGAGATAAAGTTGTGAGTTATGCTGCCTTCTCTCTGTAATCCTTCTTTGAGTAATCCTTGCTGAAAGGTGCGCCTGGTCACTCCCTAAACTCTCTGTGTCTTACCTTTTACCTCTAGCACAGGACAGGAGTTATGCAGAGGGCAGGGGGCAGATGTGAGAAGGCCAGATTGAGAGATAAATGCGGTGTAAAGATGCCACAGCTACACTAAACAGGAAAATTTAGAAGTTGAAGGTTCATTCTCAGGTTAAAACGGGTTTAATTTGCTTGTGTTTGTCTGAAGGGATTTTCTTCCCTCTAGGTAAACTTTAAATAATGAATGTTTACCGTTTATGTTCAGACAGGTGACGTTGAGCCTTTTATTACAGTGCAGTACTGTACTGACATTCTGGCTTAATCCTAATAATGGGATTACACTTCAGGAACTGTTGATTCAGCACAAAACACTTAACGCAAAGTTCGTTTTCTAGAAAATATCATTCTGAGGTGTGCTGTTCATTTTTGTCAACTTTTAGAAATTTGAGATGATAAATTGTCCTCTCTCCAAATTTGGCCTCTTTACACAGCTGAGTTAAAGGATTAGTTCACTTCCAGAAAAAAAAATTCCTAATAATTTACTCACCTCCATGTCATCCAAGATGTTCATGTCTTTTTTTTTTCTTCAGTCGCAAAGAAATTAAGGTTTTTGAGGAAATCATTCTAGGATTTTTCTCCATATAGTGGACTTAAATGGTGCTCAACGGTTCGCAGTCCAAATTGCAGTTTCAAAGGGCTCTACATGATCCCAGCTAATGAAATAAGGGACTTATCTACTGAAATAATCTATCATTTTCTATATAAAAAAAAATTTAAATATACTTTTTAACCACAAATGCCCACTAGCTCAACTTCATGCGTTACATAGTCACGTTGGAAAGGTCACGTGTGATGTTGGTGGAAATACCTAGTGTTTACAAAGTAAAATGTGCAAAAAAAGATACAAAAAAAGATAAAACAACGATGTTGGACTATTTTAAAGTTAGAGTTTTTCGCCCTACCCTACCTTTCTGAACAGGAGTACACAGACGAGGAACTAACCACGTGTGATTTGATTAAGCAACGTGATTATGTATTGCTACGCTTATCGAGACAAGCATTTGGTTAAAAAATATATACATTCGGGGTTTTTTTTTGTTTGTTTTTTTTAAATGACTGATTGTTTCACTAGATAAGACTCTTATTTCTCGGCTAGGATCATGTAGAGCCCCTTTGAAGCTGCACTGAAACTGCAATTTAGACATTCAACCATTTGGTGCCCATTGAAGTCCACTGTATTGAGAAAACTGGAACCTGGAACTTTTTTCTTCAAAAACCTTCATTTCCTTTCAACTGTAGAAAGAAAGACTTGAACATCTTGGATGACATGGGCGTGAGTAAATTATCAGGAAATTGTCATTCTGGAAGTGAACTTATACTTCAAGGTTACTCTGTGCCTTCCTAAAATTCTTTGATAAGATGTAGGCTTACTGTGGACAAAATAAACTAAATTGTTTCTCATTTGTCTCGCCTCAACCCCTTATTATAAAGTATACTTACATATTTTTGTAAAAGTGAATTTATGCCACTTCTAAGTGGCATTAAAGTAAATTTATGTATGCGTTTTAATTGTTTCTCTATATAAACATTTACTAAACAGATGTATTTTACTGAGTCTCACTGCTATTTCAGTGTCTCATCCATGAGTGGCCCATTTTTTAAACTCTGTGCTAGTTAAAGCGATTTTTGATGCAGTTTATGAACCAATCAGAAGGCACCGGAGCAGTGCAAGCAGCACAAATATATATATATATATATATATATATATATATATATATATATATATATATATACAGGGCTCGCAAAATTTCAAAATTTCTGGTAGCCCTTCGGGCAGGTACTCTTCAGATTTTGGTAGCCCGAAAAAATTTTTTAACTAGCCCAAATAAAAATAAAAAATACACAAATATAAACAAATATCAAGAAAGTAATTTTATTTCATTATATTTATTTCATTAAGTGTATCTGCAGAATTTTTAAATTTTAATTTAAAGCAATTCATATCCCTTTTTAAGATCTGCAAAATTAAAATAAACTGTAATGGGATTCGGACAATGTAAAGTAGAACATTAAGCCATCAAATGGCATGATTTAAAATTCAGATACAGTTTCACACAAAAACAAAATATGTTACACTATGGCATTTCATCCTTTATAACATTAAAAGGGATGAATTGAGTATACAATTTATAATATTTATTTAAAATATTACTGTACTTGTTTATATTTTTAGAAGGCACCTTAACTTTTTACATTTACAACTCTGTGTTTGCTGCATAAAAACATGGGTCGATAATTGCAATCATTTGACATCTTTAAATATACTCTAAAAGTACTAGTTACCCCAAAAATTTACTCAAGTAAATGTAACGAAGTAAATGTAATTCGTTACTACCCACCTCTGGTCACAAATAAAGAATTTGTTCACAAATTTGAATACATTTCTGGCCATGGTTTATTATTTTGTTTCCTCATTTTGGTGAAATCATCGCCATGTTGTACTAATTTGTCCCCTTGTTTTGATTTAAAGGGATGGTTCACCCAAAAAGGAAAATTCTGTTATTAATACCTCATCCTCATGTCGTTCCAAACATGTAAGACCTTTGTTCATCTTTGGAACACAGATTAAGATGTTTTTGATGAAATCCAAGAGCTTTCTGACCCTCCATAGACAACGACACAACTGACACGTTTAAGGCTCAGAAAGGTAGTAAGGACATCCATAAAATAGTCAAATAGTCAACCTTATTTTTTGAATCTACAAGAATACTTTTTGGGCGCTAAGAAAACAAAAATAACGACTATATTAAACGATTTCCTCTCTTCTCTGTCAGTCTTCGACGCGGTTGCATTGCTATCTATGTAGGGTCAAAAAGCTCTTGGATATTTTTCTAAAATATCTTACTTTGTATTCTGAAGATAAACAAAGGTCTTACAGGTTTGGAAAGACATGAGGGTGAGTTACAAATGAATAAGTTGTTGAAACATGTGGCCACAGCAGTTTTTTTCCCCCACTTGCTTATAATCAAGTTAACTATTTTAATATCAGCAGCTTTATTAACAGTAGCTTTTATTTCTGCTGTTTGTTTATTTAGTTATTTTTTCGTTATTCACAAAAGAATTGCTTTCTGTGCTTCTTTACTATTCGTTAGCACTGTTTTCACACACTGGCATTCATTCAGGAAGTGTACTTTTTTTTTTTTTGTCATTGAACAGTTTTGTAAATGATCACTTTCTTAATCTGTTTATTGTTTTTCTCTATGTAGGTGTGTATATCCTGTTGTGAAGGGAACATCTGTAACATGGCCCTCCCAAGAAACGAAACTGACGCCATCTTTGCCACCACGTCTCCTATTAACGAGAGCGTTCATCCGGCACAGAGTCCCACACTGCTGCTTTCTGTCTCTATCATCAGCCTGATGCTCCACAGTATTAACTGAGATAATCACCCAGATTGGAATAAACATTAATGGCAGTAATTTAGGAAACCATTGACTTGTACCAGTCAGCTGTGGGCTTCACCTTTTTCAAAATGAAGTGTTAGTTCTTGGACTTTTTATTTCTTATGAATCCTATACTAATATTCAATATGAAAAAAAGAAAAAGATAATTGGTGGTTTCCCTGAAGCTGAGTGGACTTGTCTAATAGTTGGGATCTAGGTTTTTTGCAATGGATGTGGGATGGGGATATTTATGGCAAAACTGACACAAACCTGTACATTTTT
Organism: Garra rufa; assembly: GCF_049309525.1. Taxonomy (NCBI): domain Eukaryota; kingdom Metazoa; phylum Chordata; class Actinopteri; order Cypriniformes; family Cyprinidae; genus Garra; species Garra rufa. The sequence goes on along the minus strand of NC_133368.1, from coordinate 23,367,293 downwards.
TTGCTTTGAGTTAATGTGAGTTATGTTTTATACATTTGTATAGTTATATTTATTTTTTTATTCATCCATTTTTATAGGGAGCTGAACTGTGTTGTTGGCTGTAGGTATGAACATTAGGGGTCAAGCTACGTGAATTTTCCACCTACCCCTCTCGTCAATGTTAGAGTATTTTTGTCATCATGGAAAAGGGCTTGGCACCTATAGGAACCGAGTTCAGCATGTCATCCAGCATTCCTCAATCCTATAAAAAGAACATTCTCTGTTAGTTTTGCACTGTGTATGTGTGTCATAATGCAACATGTATTCCTAAAGCACTTGTGTACAGATTGTCATGTGAAAGTGTAGTGACTAGCATTGAACGTCCATATAGCCTACAGTGAAGGGCTTTAATATTATTATATATACATATATATATATATGTTTCTACACATTTGTCAGTCCATTGTTGTGTACTGTAATGTTTCCTAATCATAATTCCTGGCTGACTGTGCAATCAGCAAAAAGTGTTGAGTCTGCAGCAACAGTGTTATTTTTTTCAGGCGTTATGATTTGTTTAGGCGATCTGCCCGGCTGTAAATGAAGCTATTTCCTGTTTCTTCTCTGTCTTTTGTTGAGTTATGAAAAGTATTGTAACATTCACTGAAATCATTCTGTTCACTTCAGTACAATATAAAGGGCATGGTGATCACAGAAGGGCTCAAAACCTTTACTCAGGTAATTATGGACCAGTTAGTGCCAGTTTAGCAATGCTCAAAACACCTTTAACCTGAGTAGACTTGGCCAAACTATCATATGCATTAAACATGTCTCTGAATGTGCTGATGTAAAATCAGCTCTCATTAGTTCAGATTTATAACATTATGTACATTAAAAGGTTTTTAAATCAGTTTTTACTCTCAGCTTCTCTATAATAAAAATACAGATTTGTAATAGGGTTGCATGAACTTTTTATACTTACAAAATTGTGAATGCTGCATGCCATCGTGTGCCAAGGCTTCTTATAAATGTAGATATTTTTTTCTACGCTTGTTTGTAATATCCCTGTATATTCTCGTGTATATAATTTTGTACATGTTTTTAAATCACACCTTTGGAGTACATTGGTAACACTTGTGTGGTCTCTTACCTGTGTTGTATGTATTGCATTTAAATGTTTACTGATGTTTTGTTTACTGATAATAAAAATATTCTAAAAAAATTAAGTTGTTTTGGCTCAAATATATACATCATGATTCAACATGAAAATCAAGGGACTTTGTTAATGTTCTCTTCAAATGATGTTTGTACTAGCTATTCACACAAAAGATATATTCCTGTATTTTTCCATTTTCCACTCAACCCTTACATCCACTGTTGATTTTCCACTCAAAAAGTCAAAGGTAAACTTTCTAATTTTGGTGTGTATTTCCGTTTTTTACTTTTATGATAATAGTAAACCATTCAGAGTTCATAACCGATAACAGTGCCAGAGTAAACTGTAAAATACATACATACCAGGTGCGTTTCCTCCATGTAGGCAAGGGAGGCAGTCTCTCCTTATAAAACAACATAAATAGTATGACATAAAATAATAATAAAATTAAAATCTTTATCAAAAGTAAAACTTGCAGGTAAAGTTGCAGCGGGAGTCTGTCTCTCTTGTCTCCCCTGAGTCCATTGAGTTTTACCAGACCCCCTGAATCCATGGGTTCCTTGGGGAGAATAATTGGGGAAAATAACAACTTTATAGTTTTAACAAGAATTAACCTATTTAATTTATAATTTATACAATGAATACTATGCAGCATATATATATTTTTTATCTATTTTATTTTACTTTTTTTGTTTTGTACTAATATTCTTCAGATTCATCTGTAGTCAACAAACTGGCGAGAAGCTGTCTTTGACACCATCCGTCACCCACCGAGCGATGCCTCACTATTGGTCTGTCACTGTCAGTGCCAGAATCTAAAGCAGCGTCTCGCTATATGGTAAGAGTGCTTCAGGTGAGAGTTGGGCGAGTGAGAGAGTCACACCACCTGACGCCGTGGTCATTCCCATTAATATGGTGTGATGAGACAGCACTCACAACCCAACCCTATCCACCGCCATCCGAGACAGCAATCCCACGAGAAGTTGACTACCAGAGGCCAATCCATCACCCACTGAGGTGCTTCATCAAGCTCTGTGATGAGTGAAGCTGAGATATTAGCATTTTTTAGATGTTTTTTATTTTCTATGTTCATATATATTCTCTTGTTATTTTTTTCTTTTGTGTTAACTTATATTGTATTCATTGTATATTACCATTACAGTTATTTTCATATTATTAATATATAATCTATTATTATTGTAAGCTACTCTATAATATTGGTATTATTTAATGGATCATCTTAACTAATTATTTTATTATATATTTAATAATTCATATCTTAATTATTTTTCTATTTTATTAATGTTGCTGTGTTATTTTAAATTCATTTTTATCCTAAATTTTCTATTATTGTTATTATTTGCTTTGCTATCCTCCGGTTTCACAGGCAAGGCATAAGACTAAAATGCATGTCTAGGCTGTTTTAACTGAAAGAACCTTGAACTGGCATATCTTAAAAATGTCAGTGCAATTGTTTTGTATCAAGTCATTTTTGTAGTCAACAATCTGGCAAGAAGCTGTCATTGACACCATCCGTCACCCACCGAGCGATGCCTCACTATTGGTCTGTCACTGTCAGTGCCAGAATCTAAAGCAGCGTCTCGCTGTGGTAAGAGTGCTTCAGGTGAAAGTTGGGCGAGTGAGAGAGTCACACCACCTGACGCCGTGGTCATTCCCATTAATATGGTGTGATGAGACAGCTCTCACAACCCAACCCTATCCACCGCCATCCAAGACAGCAATCCCACAAGAAGTTGACTACAGAGGCCAATCCATCACCCACTGAAGTGCTTCATCAAGCTCTGTGATGAGTGAAGCTGCGATTCAAAGACTACCAAGTCTGTTGTTGGCCAGTAGGCAGTTAATTATTTGTTATTACTAGTCATTCTTTATTTTCTATATTCATACATATTCCATTTTTTTTTCATTAGTTTGAGTTAATTTATTGTATTTATTGTATAATATTATAATTAGTTACTTTTATGTTATTATTATATACTCTATTATTATTTGTTATTTCATATTACATTATTGTTATTATTTATTAAATCATCTTAACTATTTTTATTGTGTGTTATTTTATTATACAATTAATATTAATCAATTGTATTATTGATATTATTTTAAACTCATATCTTAAATATTTTTCTGTTTTGTTATTGTTGCTGTGTTATTTTAAATTCATAATTTTTTATCCTAAATATTATATTATTATTTGCTACTACTCTATCCCAGATTCACAGACAATGCATAAAACGTAAAAAAGCAGGTGTAGACTGTTTAAACTTGTTTTGTGTGAAGATGCTCACCAGTAACATTTATAAAAGATACTTAACTGTCCTAAATGAGGTATGACCTGATCCTGGCTTAACCTGAAAGCCTAAATTGCTGCTACCACTACTACTGTGGTTGTTGTTGTTGTTGTTTCCAGTTTGTCACGCACCACATGACAGGAGCAACTGGCCTTCTTCCATCATACCCGCGAATACGAATCCTTGAGTTGGTGGGCTAGTAGGCACTGATACTCGGTCGCGGTATCAAACTGTACCGCGGCACATCGCTTTCTGTAACGTTACTCATGTTAGCAGCTGCATCGCTTAATCGCTCATTTGCAGCGTGGAGTCTGGCGTCTTCTTTTCTTCATAATCTTCCATTTAGAAAAGCAAGCACTTGCGAAAAGTTCGGCGTTTCGCTGCGTTTCAGCGTTTGGTGAACTCTGACCTTCCAATGCGCATCAGTCACGTGGTGAAACGTGTGACCAACAGCAGATCGATACGTCACAGCGTGACCTCATAGCTAAATTAAAAGTACATAAATCTAAAACTGCAGGAAAAATAAAAATGTTTTAATATTGAACAGAAATCCATGCTGTGGGCGTTAATAAAAGAAAACCCGTCGATTGACTGTTCATCTTGCGAGGAAAAAAACGAAAACAGTGCCATCTTTGTGGCAGATAACATTTACAGCAGTCATAAAATTGATAATAGATATCAACACAAATGAACACAACTGCACACAGAAGATTTATAACAAATAGCCTAGTTAAGCAACATGACACAACCAAGATAGTGCTGTTTTCCCTGAAAACCATGATTATACATTTAACATTGATTTTATACAAGAGTTCAGAGTACAATATTGTCAGTGTTGACTGTTTTTGCTCGATTTGGTTAACGAACATAGTTCAAAACAAAGATCACAGCAGAACAGTCACGCATCTCTGAGCAACACACAGCTGTGTTTCGTTACTGAATAATTCGGCATTTCTGAATGAATCATTTGAGTCAATGATTTAGTGGTCCATTCATAAAGACAGGCACTTGCTTCTTTCTTGAATGAATTGTCCGTCTGAACGAATCGTTTAAAGCCATGACTCAATATTTCACTTGCTGCCACCTAACGGTGTGTTCACACGGGGCGCAAGCGTCAACGCTTAACGGAAGGCGTGGCTGACGTTTATGGTCATAGCAGCGTCAGCCAATGAAATGCTGCTCTTGAACAGGATGAACGTGATTGGCTGCCGCCTGGCCACTGTATTTGCATAGAGCGATCTGATTGGCTGACGCGGCGCTTCACTGGCGTTGCTCGCGGCAGAAGTTGAAAATTTCTCAACTTCTGCCGCGAGCAACGCGAGTGAAGCGCCGCCGACGGATCCACAATTCCTTTCGGCAAAGCTTGACGTCACCCATTCAAAGTCAATGGGAAGCGTTGACGCTTGCGCCCCGTGTGAACACACCGTAACGGCGGCGCTTCACTCGCGTTGCTCGCGACAGAAGTTG